>NC_085861.1:4720144-4725144 GCF_034702125.1 Engraulis encrasicolus | reverse complement strand
CTGGAGAGAAACCCTCTACTCAACATACTGGAGAGAAACCCTCTACTCAACATACTGAAGAGAAACGCTCTACTCAACTGAGGAGAAACCCTCTCCTCGCCCTGAGGTCCTGGAAAACCACATACTGAAGAAAAACCCTCTACTCAACATACTGAAGACAAACCCTCTACTCAACATACTGAGGAGACACCCTCTACTCAAACAACATACTGGAGAGAAACCCTCTACTCGCCCACAACATACTGAAGAGAAACCCTCTACTCAAACAACATACTGGAGAGAAACCCTCTACTCAACATGCTGAAGACAAACCCTCTACTCAACATACTGGAGAGAAACCCTCTACTCAACATACTGGAGAGAAACCCTCTACTGGCCCACAGAATACTGAAGAGACACCCTCTACTCAACACACTGGAGAGAAACCCTCTACTCAACATACTGAAGAGAAACGCTCTACTCAACATACTGGAGAGACACCCTCTACTCAACATACTGGAGAGAAACCCTCTACTCAAACAACATACTGGAGAGAAACCCTCTACTCAACATACTGAAGAGAAACGCTCTACTCAACATACTGGAGAGACACCCTCTACTCAACATACTGGAGAGAAACCCTCTACTCAAACAACATACTGGAGAGAAACCCTCTACTCGCCCACAACATACTGAAGTGAAACCCTCTCCTGAAACAACATACTGAAGAGACACCCTCTACTCAACATACTGGAGAGAAACCCTCTACTTGCCCTGCAGCTGTACATCAGGTCCTAGAAAACAACATACTGAAGAGACACCCTCTACTCGCCCTCAACATACTGAAGAGAAACCCTCTACTCAACTGAGGAGAAACCCTCTAATGGCCCTACAACACAAAACATACTGAAGAGACACCCTCTACTCGCCCTCAACATACTGAAGAGAAACCCTCTACTCAACATACTGAAGAGAAATGCTCTACTCAACTGAGGAGAAACCCTCTCCTCGCCCTGAGGTCCTGGAAAACCACATACTGAAGAAAAACCCTCTACTGGCCCACAGAATACTGAAGAGACACCCTCTACTCGCCCACAACATACTGAAGAGACACCCTCTACTCAAACAACAGCTCTACATCAGGTCCTGCAAAACAACATACTGATGCCAACAGGGGCATACATATACTAAGAAGCTGTTTCAGGAGTAAATCAGGTTAAGTTAAGAGGTAAATCATCTAATAGAAGCGCCTGAAGTCCTCATTTTCTTCTTAACTGAACCTGTTTTACTCCTGAAAATGAGGACTCCAGGCACTTCTATTAGATGATTTACCTCTTAACTTCACCTGGTTTACTCCTGAACCAGCTTCTTAGTATACCCCTCAACGCTCTAAATTAACTTAATACACCACCAGCCAAAATGATCTGTAAATGCTAATCTTACTATACGCAAATCTTACTAGCCCAACACACACTCACTAATGGGTCAAAGTGGCTGGTAAGCTGGTCTTGTCTAACTGCCAAACTGAAATTTCACCAGCATTTTGCCGGTTGGCTGGTTTTGATTTAGAGCACTGGATGTGACGCTCGGGAGGACAGGGCATTTTTCTTAGCAATTTTCTGTCTTTCTTTTTTGTTAGACAGTATTTACGACTCATGAAGTTCCGATTAAAAAGTACAAAGGCACTGATTCAATCTGCATAATGCAACTGCACTTCAATAAAAACTTCAATACACGGTTCAAACGAGTTGGTTTTTGTCGTTTTTTTTTTTTTTTAATGCCTAATGATTTGTCTCAGTTTATGAATAGAAGAACAACTGTGACTGATTGTTAAGTAGATGGGTGTACTCAGGTTAACATTTCCCTTGAGCTCAGAGGCATTTACAATAGTGTGTAGATGTTTTAGAAAGGCGATTGTCTTCAAATACAGATTGAACCACCTTGTGAGGTACGCACCATATTTGAGGCAGCTATTTCCACATGCTTCACTTAAAAACCACTGAATGGCTTATCTGCTTCTTCTCAGCTAATCTTCTTGTTTCTTAATAACACAGACCGCATTTGCTATCTGCTGTGCATTCTTTTAAAGGTCTTATTCTTACCATCATTAATATCATCATCCATCAATTCCATTGAGCTTTGAGATGAACAGCAAACGTTGATCATGACTTTGACCTTTACATTCTTAAATCCTGACCTTACACCTGGTTGTTGTCAGATCAGGCAGTTACACACTGGAAGTGTCAGTCAGACTTAACCAGATTTGTGGCCTCTCCCTGATGAATACTATATGTACCGTATGGAGGTGTGGATCGGCACTGCCCTCACGATCCGATACGATCACGATTCGGGAGGTAGCGATTCGATTCGATTCTATGCGATTCGATCCGATCCGATTCAATTCTACAATGCATTGCGATGCATTACATTTCTAGGCTACTGAAAGCAAAGCAAATGTTTCATCAGTCATGATGAGGCAATACAAGTAGTCAGATACTGAGCAACAATGTATTGGCTGTTTTCTGTATCAGTCTTGCAATGCTTTGAAGTACTTTTATTTAATTTAACATTCATTTCCTCCCGAAATATCCACGGAAGTAATTGAAACTGAAAAAAATTGCGGATTGATTCTGGAAATTGACGGATCGATTCTAGATCGTCCATGCCCCGCATTGGATTGCATTGCCGAATCGATCATTGTTGACACCACTAATACCGTATGTATGAATTTAATTATCTGAGGAGACATGTTGGGGTTGCGGCCTCCAGGCTTAATCCTGAGGCCCCTGCCTGTTTCCTGTTACCTGGCTCTCGCTCAGATGGCTGTTGTACATGCCAGTCCATAAAGATTGATGCTCCCAAAGTTTAATGGCACATTTTTAATGCCATTTTCCTTTTCAAGTCAAGTCAGCTTTTATTGTCACTTTCATCATATGCACAGGACATACAAGGAAAAATGGAATTACGTTTTCTCTCTATACCATTCCAGGACAAGACATATACAAACTGACATAAAGTGCAGACAGGACAGGTAACAGTGATGGACTGGTAACAATGGACAATAATAAATACAGTATAAATGAACATTTAACATTGAACATTTAACGTTGAACATGTAACATATATAACATAATAAAGAAAGAAACGTGCGAGCTCACAAAGTTGAGCAGAAATGCACGAGGGTCGCAGTCGCAGAAGCCAGGCAACCTGCCTGAACCTCAGCCTTACTGTAGGTGCTGTTTGCAGGGTTTCCATCAGCTCTTGTTAAGGCGGCCATGTTGACAGCAAGCTACTACCACCTAGACTAAGTCCCCTAAAAAAGACAAGATATGGCTTTCCATTTCTGCCTGTGGAGAAACACACATTGTCCAAAACTTCCAGATAACTTTGTGTGTAGCCTACTTCTCTCCTTATTCATAGCAATGAATGATCTTGGTTTGAAGTGAAGAGCTGTTCTTTTGGGTTGTTCTATGCAGGACCAACATTTAGCATTTTAACTCAATGGGCAGTCATGGGTACGGTAAGTGGTTAGGGCATCAGACTTGTAGCCCAAAGGTTGCCGGTTCAACTCCCGACCTGCCAAGTTGGTAGGGGGGAGTAATTAACCAGTGCTCTTTCCCATCCTCCTCCATGACTGAGGTACCCTGAGCATGGTACTGTCCCCCATCCTCTTCCATGACTGAGGTACCCTGAGCATGGTAACGTCCCCCATCCTCTTCCATGACTGAGGTACCCTGAGCATGGCACCGTCCCGCCACACTGCTCCCTTGGGGCTAAATGCAATTTCGTTGTGTGCTGTGCAGTGCTGTGTCACAATGACAATGGGAGTTGGAGTTTCCCAGGCGGGTTTTTGCTCTCAATGATATTCTCCTGGGCCCTCTTAATAATTTTAGAGTAGAGTAGAGTGTCGTTTATTGATCTCATGGCGAAATTAAGGTGTCAAGTAGCATACACACATAAATAGCCTATAGACATTGCCCACAAGACATAACACACATAATTACACATAAAATAATCATATATACGTAGCTTACTGTTGCATACATTTTGCCAAGGCATCTCTCTCTCACACACACACACACACACACACACACACACACACACACACACACACACACACCAAAATATAAAGTGTAAAGTGTCCACTTCGTTAATTTGAGCAGTGGTGTAGCTATTTTTTTTTTTTTTTCGGCTGGGCACTGGACTGCTACGTGGGCGACCCGTGTCATTTCCCGATGCTTCCCCCGTCTCTCTCTGCCACTAATTTCCTGTCGCACTCTTCGCTGTCCTGTCTAAATAAAGTAAAGGAGGCGGAGGTGCTGAGGTCCTGAGGTGCTGAGGTGGTGCTGCTGCTGCTGTTGCTGTTGATCAATACAGAAGTGTGTGTCACTGTCACTGTACCGGATGTGACTCACCTGTTGACTAAGAAGTGAAATAGAGGAATTGATGTAAGGGACACACGTACGTATACACACACACACACACACACACACACACACACACACACACACACACACACACACACACACACACACAAACACACAGAGAGAGAGGAGCATTGGGGTCCCCTTTTTGTTGTTGGAGTTCAATGCTGTGCTGCATCATCAAAAGGCTTTTATCTTAATGCTTTCCTTCATCTCCTCTGGTCCTATATACGCCTCTAAGTGTATGCACTCCATTAGTTTAATATAATTATTTATATCTTTTTTTATCTGTGTGTTTAGTAGTGGATGCTTTTATCCAAACAACTCCTAAAAGCCAGCTCTTACGCACTTACTATACCGACCACACTTAATGTCAGCCATCACCTGTAGGAAGACGTGATAAATGCCTCTGAACCCACACGGCCGACCCACAGCATCAGAGAAAACAGCGGCTCACATGTCCTTTCATGTACAATTAGTGGTTTCTTTTACGGCAGGTATTTTTTTTGTTCCATCACGTTTTATAGGTATTCATCAAAGACATAGAGGCATATACGATAGGTGCATCAAGATCTTTTGGATAGGCCTATACAGTTA
>NC_085861.1:4537644-4715144 GCF_034702125.1 Engraulis encrasicolus | reverse complement strand
TGACTTGTCAGTATACCCAGTGATGCCACATTTTTCGGCTAAGCCCTTTCCGAGATATGAGCTATTCTAATGGGTCAGCGTTTGTTTACATTTATTTTTTTAAATCAACATAGGCCTACTCCAAATATTTTCTCAAAAGGTACTGCTGTTTGCTAGTTGTCTGCTGATGTTGTATAACCTTTCGGTTGTTTTTGGGAATAAATAAACAATGTTTTTTTTGTTTTATAATGTAAACAAAGCGCTGCCCCCGTTACAATGACCAAAATCTCGGAAAAGGCTGGAGAAGTGGAAAAAAAACCTCAGGTACTGACAAGTCCAGGGTATAGTGTGAGCGTTACAACTGCATGTTGAAATTGACTGAACTGGTTAATGTCACTGGTTGCCATGTGCTATAGCGCAATTGCTTTCATGTTCTTTCAGGTTATTTTGTGATTTCAGACGTTTTTACCGAGAGGCAGACGAGGCAGTTGCCTAGGGCCACATCAAAACTGTACACTCAAGACCCCCCCCCCCCCCCCCAACAACAGCCAGCCCCTAAATGTCAGGAAAGGTAATTCAAGAGGGGCCCCATGTCTACATTTTGCCTAGGGCCCCTAATGTGTAGGACCACCACTGACTGTACCCAGTGTTAACCATTGTTTTTCCCCTGACGACAATAAAACGATGACGAAAAAAAGCAGCATGCGTTTGTACGAAAAATATAACGATATTGATTTATATTTTCATCGAAAAAATAAAAATCTGACTACAATACCACAGGAGACGAAAACCAATAGGAAGCATATAATTTTCATGAAATTTTCATGATAGAAGACCGCAGATGGCTACTCATACCCTTTTCCTTTCTTTGCACTTTACCTGTACCATAGTGCTGTTATTACTTGCTATGAATCACATCCTTGGGGTGGTTAGATTGAGGCTATTTGAAATGATTGGCTGTCAGAAAGGGAGGCCGTAGCTTCAAGCCAGGCACTCTGGCCCTCTTGTACAGTAGTAGTGGTGTTTCTGGAAAATTGTGCCTTTATGTCACTGGTTGCCATGTGCTATAGCACAATTTCTTTCATGTTCTTTCAGGTTATTTTGTTATTCAGTTTGTCATTCAGACTCTGTGACCACAGTTACGGTTTGAACATTTCAAAGACACCATATTCACAGACAGTACACAAATATTATTTTGCAAAAAGTCATCTTTAGTGTTGGCCCAGTCATCAGTCCAGGTCTCGAATCGTTCTGAGATCTTCACCCGTGCAAGGGGCTAGCCCCCGATGGCCCCCGGAAGGGAGCACTGCGGCGGGACGGTACCATGCTCAGGGTACCTCAGTCATGGAGGAGGGTGGGGGAGAGCACTGTGAAATTGAACATTAATTGCAAAATTCAAGAATCATTCAGCCAGGTGTGTTCGGAGAAGGATAAAAAAAACTCAGTTGTGACAGACTCCACAGACCCTGATGGTAAAACTAATTTGTAGGCCTATCAAAGACAAAAGTTCATCCAGGCCCTCCACGTATAGTGTCCAAACGGGAAGTTACATTAAAACGCCTTTAATTTTACTGGGCTGCGTTTTAATGTAACTTCCCCTTTGGACGCTGTGCTTGGAGTGCCTGGATGAACTTTTCTCTTTTGATTCAACTCTTCCCCGATATCGAAGAGCGTCCCAAACCCTTAAGAACATTCTGACGACTGCTTGAGCTACCAGCCACCTGTGTGCCTTTCTAATTTGTAGTAGAGGTGTGTCGGTCATGAACGAGCCGGTTCTTTTGAACGGCTCCCTTAAGTGAACGATGGGAACCGGATCACAGCTGGGGGAGCCACTCGACCATTATTTCATTCATTTTTCATTCATTTTAAGCACGTGACCTCGACCAATTAAATTTGGGAAAAAACACAATTGTTTGCCTCAAAGAGGGGCAAAAGCGGTCTGTAGAAGCAGGAGAATAATCAGTTGTTGTTTGGACAAAATTACCTTGAGGTGGAGTCAAAATATTACATTCTTAATAAATGATTTAAATCAGAGCCAAAAGAGCCAGTTTTCTGAACGGCTCTTTGAAAGGAACGGCCAACTAAGATCCGGATCCTGTCAAAGAGCCATAAATCCCATCTCTAATTTGTAGGTGTGCTGTCTTTGTTGGGTAGTGGCTACTCCGTTATCAACTGTGCCCATGGCTGGGCTTGAGAGGCATTCTTCAGAATAGAAATACACATTACTTCATCCTAGCAAAAGAAAAGGTGCGAGAACTCATCCTTTTATTGTGTCAGAGGGACTGGCGGAGTAGGCCTGTTAATTGTGTTGGAGGATGAAGGGTGAATGTGCAAGAGGTGAAATTAACAAGAATAGAAAAACACAGAGACAGGTTCTTTCAGAGCAGAGCAGAAGTGTGTGCTGTGCAGACGTGTGTGTGAGAGAGAGTGAGACAGAGACTGTGTGTGTGTGTGTGTGTGTGTGAGAGAGAGAGAGAGAGAGAGAGAAAGAATGGCGTAGAGAAAGAAGTTCTTGTTTGATAGTCCATGATAACATCCACAGAGCATGGAGCTGTTTCAAAGGCCTTTTGATGTGAAAAGAGTTTGAGTCCAGTCCTCATCAGATGAGTTAAGTCCTGCAGCCTTAAAAGTGAGAAGATTAAATGAATACGTACTGTATGTGTGCCTGGCAGTTTCTGAAACCCTGTCAGATCACAGATCAGTTCTGTAATGGTAAGCGAAGGATTTGTCCAGCTTTACTGAGATCTTTTTTGTTAAAAAGGGTGAAAAAAAGCATGAAATGACTATTGTGTCTTTTTTTGAAATTTGATTTAAGATACAGCTTTGCATGCAGATAAATATGCTTTAGAGGTTTAAGATAATCAAAGCCCTAAGTCCAAATGACAGATTTGAAGCATATTCTCTTCTTTTTCTCTCTTCATATTTCTCTTCATTTGTCAGCTGAGATGAGCGACAGCTGATGTATGGTAAACCAAGGGAAAACTCCACCCAATACAGTAGTGGTGAGGAACCTTTTTCATTCGAGGGGTCACTTAAAATTTTAAAACAGTCTTCCAAGGGCCTTACTATGATGAACACAAACCAGATTTCCCCTGTACCTCAGACAAGGCGACCACCTTTACGACAGACCCCACCTTCTCTAGGTCCCCTGAAATATAACTAACTTAATTGTATTGCAAATGTAATTTCTACATTTCTTCGCAAAACATGTCATATTTCATGTGAAATGAGGGGGCTTGGAGGGGAGGTGGGCTGGATAAGACGTCCCTCGAAACATACCGTCGGTTCCCCACCCCTGCAACAAAGTTTCTCATCTCTCAGCATGGACGGAGGTAGCCTGATTATCATCGACTTTCACATCTCTCCGAGACTTGGTCTGACCAAGAGCATAACAATTGACATTTCCCTAACGGCATGGTCGACCTACCTCCATTGATTTGCTAATCATTGTATGCTTCCCGACAAAGTGGGAGGGGTTCCCGATTTTTCGGGAGCTCAGAAATGATATTTGTATTGCTCTTGGCCTGACTAGGAGCGACGCTGAAGGTGTTGCGTCACGAGGAGGGCGCAGCCTGGCTGGGACGGAGGGGTTATTGGATGGCCAAGCAGGGGATTTGCCTCTTGGCTTAGGGCCCTCCAGTATTGGTGGTGGTGGGGCCCTATTATGGTCCTTGTCAGGCCGCAGGGGGGACCCTTTCAGTATTTTGCCCTGGGGCCCTGTGTGCCTGCGTTCTGCTACTGTCTCACAGGGCTGTATTGGGGGAGAAATAGGGCCCGGGAACTCTTGGCTTAAGGGGGGTCCTCATAATTAGCGCTGCAGAACTGAATCACTGGTGGGCCCTGCACCCTCGTGGGCCCCTATTTTCAGAAATGTAAAAAAGAAACACACACACAAACAAGGGTGCAGGGCCCACTGGGATATGCCCGCTATGCCAGATGGCCAGTCCAGCCCTTGTCCTCAAATAGCGCATTCAGGCCGACTGAGAACCGTGCTGGAGCCCGTTCCCGCACCTAATCGTGAACCGGCTGTCGTGTTCACGCCACAGATATTTGCGTTCGCGAACCGGAAAGTTGGTTCGCAATGCAAACCGCAAAATACTAGGTTTTCCTCCGCGAACCGTGACGCAGCGTGGCCGTCAGCAGGTTCATCCGGGTAACACAGTCACGTGCGGAAAAAGTTCAGAGCCCGGTATGAACACGTTGGGTTCGCAGATAAGCACTTAAGTGCCGAACGTAACTGGTGCGGGCACCGGCTCCGGCTCCGTTCTGGTCGGCCTGAAAGCCCTAACAGAGGAAACCCCTCTGGGCCTTCAGGATATTTGGTGAAGACCCAATCTTCAATCTTGGTTTCTAATAAGGTGCTGCCTGCCACACTGAGTGGCATTTGGCCATCCGAGAAAGTTCTCAGCAAATGTTTCGCTTAGTAGTACTGTGGGCAGGGCTCGAGCTGTAGGGGGATGGGGGGGGGGGGGGGGTGCCCATAGATCTGTATGACTCTTGGGGATGCCATCCCCCCTAAAATGAAAATGGTCTAAAATCATCCCCCTCTAAAACAGGCATCCCTTCTGCATATATTGTGTTAAAATTGCACTTTTAACAACTACATT
Source organism: Engraulis encrasicolus (assembly GCF_034702125.1). NCBI lineage: Eukaryota > Metazoa > Chordata > Actinopteri > Clupeiformes > Engraulidae > Engraulis > Engraulis encrasicolus. Next base: position 4,710,558 of record NC_085861.1, on the reverse strand, counting down.
TTCAAAAATTTCTCAGGGGAGAAACCCCCGAACACCCAATAATGAAAATCCATCTCTGACCATCCTCCCTGCTTTGATTTTACAACTCGACCACAGTCTGTGTGGCGATATCTAATCTTTCCACACAAAAAAAGAAAAAAGAAAAAAGGAAGTGTAATCTGGGTGAATATTTTTAGGGCTGGAGACATTAGAACGCCCCCATCTGTAGCACAACAGGAAAGATAAAAGTTGTGCGTAATGCATTAACAGCTTTTATTCTACTAGAATTTTCGTTCATGCATGGTGTGACCTTTCCTTCCTTCCTTCGCTGCATTCAGGCTCTTGAGATTTTAGTTTTTTATGAAAAATGTGGGTATGTTAGAGCTGAATGAACACATTCTAGTGCCAGATTGAGGATCCTAGCTTTTAAATGCAACTTATTTCATGTTTTTATATGCTTCGGAGGCTGAGGTATTTAGGTTTTTATAGGCTGAGGGCATTTCCCAAAAAGGGCTTAGGCACTCAGCAGGTGTTTTTGCAGGGTAATTGTTAGGAACACATTTTTTGTTTGAAGAAGGCCAGGCAGCTGGAAACGTCCTTATTTCCTTATTTTCTTTGATGTTAGAAAATGTTAGGAGAATGTTAGAAGATGTTAGGACAAGTGATCAGCACCTCAGAAATAAACTACCTTGTTGTGCAATACTTTATTTTTTCTGGGAATGCATTTATGCCATTACCATCTATAGGCCTGATGCTTTGGAGCGTGCATTGTGTCATCCCCAATCAGAAACGGATGGTCATAGAAGACACCTTGATAAAAATTCAGGAAATAGCTAAACAAGACAAGACACAGACAAAGGCAACAGCTGAAACGTTGGTCTGCTTTTCTGCTGCTACATGTACACTCACTGGCCACTACATTAGGAACACCTGTTAGAACTGTTCATTGAGGCAAATTTCTGATCAGCCAATCACATGGTGGCAACTCAATGCATTTGTGCATAGACATGGCCCAGATGATCTGATAGGGTTCAAACCGAGCATTATAATGTGGAAGAATTATTATTTAAATGACTTTTAACATGGCATGGCTGTGGGTGCCGAAGGGCCTGATTTGACAATGTCAGAAATGGCTGATCTACTGAGATATTCACGGACAACCATCTCTAGGGTTTACAAAGAATGGTACGAAAAATTAAAAAAATGCAGAGAGCAGTGATTCTGTGGGCAAAAATAGCTTGTTGATGGCAGAGGTCAGAGGACAATAGCCATACTGGTTTGAGTTGATACAAAGACAACATTAAGTAATAAAAAACACTCATTACAACCGAGGTATGCATAAGAGAATCCCTGATTACACAGCACAGCAAATCTTGAGGCAAATGGGCTATAGCTGCACTCCTGTCAGCTAAGAACACGAAAATGAGGCAACAATTTACACAGTCTTACCATAAACGGCACTAGAAGATCGAAAAAAATGTGCCTGGTCTGATGGGTCTTGGTATCTAGTACTGCAACACTCAGGTAGAATGGTCCGAATTTGGCGTCAACAGCATGAAAACATGGGTCAACCCTGCTTTACGTCAACATTTCAGGCTGGGGATGTAATGGCATAAGGACATTTTCATAGCACAATTTGGGCCAATTAGTACCAATTTATCTTTGTTGGAATGCCACAGTCTACCCAAGTTTTGTTGTAGGCAGTTCAGGCAGTTCTGAAGGCAAAAGGGGGTCCAAACCAGCATTAGAGAGGTGTTCCTAAACACGCCCACCTGTGAGACCATTGTGAGGGGCCCCTTTCAGCCAAAAGTCCCCGGACCCTATTTCTCCCCCAGACCAGCTCTGTGTATGTGATTTTCTAGCCAGTGTTGCCATCTGGCCCAAAGAAACGGCTCAATTGAGCTGTCATAATGTCCAGGTTTGTTTTGTCAGCTCGAGGTGGCAACCCTGTTTCTAGCATGTCACCTTTGTAACTACTGTATGAAAAGTAGCCTACCGGTAACTTCTGTTGTTTTTTCTGTGTCTCTGTCGCTTGGAGGAGAACGGCTGTGGAGAGCACTGGGAAAGGACTGCTTGTGTGTCAGCAATTACCTGATATGTGACAGATAATTAAATTCAGCATGAGTTTGTGGCACTAAGAAGACAGTGAGTTTACACACACACACACACACACACACACACACACACACACACACACACACACACACACACACACACACACACACACACACACACACACACACACACACACACACACACACACACACACACACACACACACACACACACACACACACACACTAACACTCACACTCACACTCACACACACACTCATGAGTGTGTGGCACTAAGAAGACAGTGAGTTTATGAACCACAAAGAAAAAACTTGTCTGCAGCACTTTATGTCCACAACACTTACTATAAGTCTGCAGATTGAAAGGAAAGGAAAGGAAAGGAAAGGAAAGGAAAGGAAAGGAAAGGAAAGGAAAGGCTATTTTCAGTCTACCACTCTAGGCCAAACAAACAGTGAAACGTCAAGTCGTGCGTCAATGCTTTGCCTGGACTTGCTTTTAAAAAGTTGCCAGTTCTTAATGGAAAATGCACTACTGCAACACGCACTACACTGTAAACCTGACATTTAAGCCACTTTTCTGTTTCCTGTTTCCTGTTTCCTGTCTACTGCCTCCTCATTATCCCATTGTTACACTGTGTGCGTTCCAATATGCGACCTCGCATCCTTCACTTGTGCTTGTGGCCTCGCCCTGCCTCCTGCCCCCTCCTCCGTGGAGAAAACGAAAAAGTTTCCCCGCTGTCAGCCTAGCCAAAACATTTTTGGGGGACTATTCTTCTCTACTCTACTCTACTCTACTCTACTCTACTCTACTCTGCTGTACTGAACTCTACTCTACTCTACTCTACTCTACTGTACTCTACTCTACTCTACTCTACTGTACTCTACTCTACTCTACTCTACTCTACTCTACTCTACTCTACTCTACTCTACTCTACTCTACTCTACTGTACTCTACCCTACTCTTCTCTTCTCTATATGTCCTGTGCTACTCTACTCTTCTTTACTCTACTGTACTCTACTGTTCTGTACTGTGCTCTTCTGTACTGTACTCTACTGTACTCTACCCTACTCTTCTCTACTCTACTGTGCTGTACTCTCTACTCTACTCTACTCTACTCTAAATCTACTCTACTATACTCTACTCTACTCTAATCTACCTCATCCCAACAAAACAGTAAATAAGTGCTGCTGCCCAGTTTTTATCTTGGGCAGGACGGGGCCACTCCTCACAACACGAAGACCGAAAATTCTGGTCTTGGTATGCCAGGACACTTTAGAGAATTACAAATTATAGGCCTGAAGGAGATACTGTGATGTCTGAGACAGACTGGTGATAAAAAACGTCTTTCTGTCAGAAGAATTCAGGATGAAAGCTTCTTTAGTGATGATGCACACTGTGAAGAAATAATGAGTCTCTGTCCCTTTGTCATTTCTCTTCTCTCTTCTCTCTCTCTCTCTCTCTCTCTCTCTCTCTCTCTCTCTATCTCTCTCTCTCTCTCACACTTTTTCACTCTCTCACTCACTCACACACACACACACACACACACACACACACACACACACACACACACACACACACACACACACACACACACACACACACACACACACACTACACGTAAAGCTACACACAATACAATACTGACGTGATCCATGATTTTGCAACTCCATTGTGCAAGTGTCAGGTTGATTTCTTTTATTATTCATTATTATTATTCATTGTCATGTCAAGTGATTGCAAGATGTGCTGCGCATTTAGGTCTCTTGACTGAGCTTCAGCATATTGTCATCTGTACAGATATTTTTTTCCCCAAATATTTTTCATAGTGACATGCAAGGGATTTGTAAAAGAACACGAGTTCTTAGAGGCTTGTTAACAACAACACAACGCACAACATCAATGTCCTTCAGTTAGTTAATAACTGTCATTTTGAAAATGTCCAAGGTCGTTATGTCGCTCATTTTACTAATGAATAATCTAACCAGTGTCTCGTTTTCAGAGGCACTTAGAGGCATTTTTGTGGAGAAAAGGTTCGCACAGCTGGTCAGTGAATCTGAGGAAGACTACGAGGTCGACATGTCATCATGCTTCAAAAAGTGGAGAAGACGCGCTCACACTATCGCCTAAATAGGCTACTTAACAATTCTTAACTGGGTGCTGAATCTTGAATGAATAAATGAAGCGAAGGACAGCACTCTTCAAATTTCTTCTTTGTTTATTCGCCCACGAACGTTTCGGGCAGAGCCCTTCTTCAGCGTGTAATGGCGCAAACGATGAATGAATGAATGAAAAGAAAAAATAAGAAAATAAGAAAAGAAGAACTTAAAGAAGAAAAAAATCCAAAGGAGTGTGCGAAACTTTTTTCCACACATAGCCTATGTACTTTTTTTGTTCAGCACCAGGCATTGTGCTCAAGCAGCCTAACTCTCTACAAGTCAGAGGCATTTTGCCATCCTGTAGTGAGGGTAAGGAATGGATTTAGTCATCAAAAATATAGCGAGAGAAATAATCAGTCCATGCTGGAGACACGCTGGAGAAATGTCACACTGCTATTTCCTCCCACCGTTTTACAGTATAAAACTATCCAAGGCCACCCCGGTAGCAATCGGCATTAATGAAAGTGAAAGCCCAACTGGGAAACTCCAACTTCCATTGTCATTGTGACACAGCTCTCCACAGCACACAAGCGCACACTGCACATAACAAAATTGCATTTACTGTATGCCTCACTCGTGCAAGGGGGCAGCCCCCAACGGTAGGCCTATCCGAAAGGGAGCAGTGCAGCGGCACGGTACCATGCTCAAGGTACCTCAGTCATGGAGGAGGATGGGGGAGAGCACTGGTTCATTACTCCCCCCACCAACTTGGCGGGTCGGGAGTCGAATGAGCAACCTTTGGGCTACAAGTCTGACGCCCTAACTGCTTACCCATGACTGCCATAAATAAATAAATAAATAAATAAATAAATGAGTTTAACCTTCCATCTGATTGGTTGGTCGGTACCCTAGCTTTGCTTTGGGGAGGGGGGGGATAAGTTGTCCCAGGCCCTGGGAGACAGGGGGCCCAAAATTGAGCTTTTCATTACATTACATGTATTGGATGGGGGGCCCTTTCAGATGACTTTGTCCTGGGCCTAGCAAAATCTGTCAGCGGCCCTGCTCCAGAGCTCTGCAGTTCTAGTAGCGTTCTCATCAGTGACCCCCCCCCCCCCGCAAGGTCACAGTATTCACCTCCAGGGAGCAACTGCCTTCCACCATCCAGAGACACCGCCCGGCCGCCTGTCAACATGTATGGTGGGTTTGAAAAGAGAACTGTTTGCCGTAAATTAGCTCATAGCTAGCTCACAGTACACGCTGCAGGTCAGGATCCAAATGCACTGGTGCACGAATGAATTAAATGCTTTAGGACAGCGGTTCTCAACCTTTTTTGAACAAACGCTCCCTTGGCCTCATCACAAGCCTCCCAACGCCCCCTTGACCTCATCATAAGCCTGACAACGCCTCCATTTATATTGAAAAACTAAATGGACTAATGACCCCCAATGGCAACTAAGCACCGCCCCCTCTCAACTGTATCCTTCTCAACGACCCCCTAGAGCTCCCCGACGCCCCCTAGGGGGCTTTACCGTCCCCGTTGAGAAACACTACTTTAGGAGTTGGGAGAGGGGGGAAGAGATAACAGGAGCTGAGTGCCAGACTGAACATCATATTTTATGCATTAGGCTTTTTGGACCAGGAAGTGGTGTTAGTGTTACTATTTTTCCAGTTGCAAAACTATTCACGTACTGACCTCTGGTGAATCCAGACCACACACCTTAAGTTGTTTTAGAACAACAGGACGCAAAGCTATGCCATTAGATATAAAAGCACAAAAAAGTCTGATCAATTTTACAAGAAGTGCACCACTGTGGTACGTATATCCACCTCTCGTGAAACTAACGCATAATGTTTTATTCTCTTTACATTGTGAAAAATGGGTTGGCTACATTTACTACTGTATGTGTAGATATTACATGACATGACATTGTGCTAGCTGACGCTTTTATCCAAAATGTCTTTGCAGATGTTACAGGATATATTGGTTACAGTCCTGAGCAGTGTGGGGTTAGATGTCTTGCTGAAGAGCTCTTCAGCCATGGAGGGGTGATCAAGGGACACGTGCATAACTGTGCCATGACACTATTATGACACTGTAATGACATGCTTATGACAAGTGCGTCAAGTAAAGTGTTACCCTTGTCTCTGCCTCTCTCCTATCCCTCATCTCTGGCCATCTGCGCTGCAACGTGACTTTGCACGATTCCCCTTTCAATCCAAACGTAGTAAAATAGTAGAGAGGGGAGAGGGGGGTGGGGGTGGGTAAGGGGAGGGCATGGCATAGGAGGGATAAAAAAAATGGATTTGCCAGCTTTGAGAATCCCAGCTATGATTACAATAAGTAGACGTCCAGCCGCTAAGGAGAGAGAGAGAGAGAGAGAGAGAGAGAGAGAGAGAGAGAGAGAGAGAGAGAGAGAGAGAGATAGAGAGAGAGAGAGAGAGAGAGAGAGAGAGAGAGAGAGAGACAGACAGAGAGAGAGACAGAGAGAGAGAGAGAGAGAGAACACAGACAGACAGACAGACAGACAGACAACAGAAGATGAAACGAGGTTGGAGAAGATAAGACAAGAGAAAAAAAAGAAGAGAAGAGAAGAGAAGACGAGAGAAGACAAAACAAGACAAGACAAGACAATACAAAGAGAGAAGGGAATAATAAACAAAGATGACAGCAGCTGTGCCATCTGTAAAGGGATAGACAGTCCTCATGCTCCCGTGCTGACCACTCTGAATCTGAGCAGTATCTGAGGGAGAAATGATTGGACCCCCTCCGACTGTAATCCTCAAACATGGATTACCACATGGTTTAGGAATAGAAATACATGTCAAATCGCACTCCAGATTACCACCCCCTTCATCTCCATATTGCTCCTTGAGCAGTTACCCAGGGCTGGTCTGGCCATCTGGCATACCGGGCATTTCCCAGTGGGCCCTGCACCCTCGTGAGCCCCTATTTTCAGATTTTTTTTTTTAAAATTTAAATTAATTTTTTTACATTTCTTACAGGGGCCCACGAGGGTGCAGGGTGATTGAGTTCTGAGGGGGCCCTGCACCCTCATGGGGTATTTTCAGAAATGTAAAAAAATAAATAAAATAATAATATATGTATATATTTTTTACATTTCTGAAATTAGGGCCCATCGGTGATTCAGCTCTGAGGGGGCCCTTTAATCCAAAAGTGCCCGGGCCCTATTTCTCCCCCAGCCCAGCTCCTGGGCCTTACCTCATGCTGGAGGGCTGGCTGCTTTGCAGAAGCCGTCTGTCCATCAGGATCACTAGTAGGAATTAAATTTGTACAGGGCCACAGCAGCCCCCAACACTCCAGCAGCAGTATACACATACTGCACATGCACAATATACAGCTATCAGATGATGGAGCAAGGGATTTTTATTTATATTTTGACAAGGTTATTTTCCACATACCGCGCTCTTCCGTCTTGTTGGTGCGTCTCTGAAGTAATCTAGTAGTTAGGAAATGGATCGCACTCAGTTTTTCTTCTGAAACTGAGTGCGATCCATTTCTTAACAATCTATATTTTTGATCAATAGGAAATCCTTGAATTCAGAGCACTCATATCTCAAACAACATCTCTCTCTCTCTCTCTCTCTCTCTCTCTCTCTCTCTCTCTCTCTCTCTCTCTCTCATTAGACAATAAATGCTTTTTGAATCATTAAATCTGGAATAAATTAAGTTGTCTAAAAAAAAAAACAAGCTCTGGATGTTTGATGTCAAGTCAAGTCAAGTCAAGTCAAGTTTATTGTCAATTTCTTTACATGCACTGGTCATACAAAGAATTTGAAATTGCGTTTCTTGCTCTCCCATGCAGACATAGACTAATCTAGGTAAGGACATAGACAGTATAGACATAGACAGTACTCATACATGGACATAGACAGTATGGACGTAGACATTGCTCATACAGACATTTAAAGTGCAAGACTGGACAACAGAAGACTTGTAGAGAACATACATTAAGAGGAGGTATTTTGTTGTTCTTTTTTCTAAAAGTCCTTTATAGCGTTCTGACATAGTAATAGTAGCATTTGAAGAAATAAATAATTAAAAAAAGGTTTTTATTAAATACACCAGCAGCAGTATGTGTGTGTGTGTGTTTGTATGTGTTTTGTGTGCGTGTGTGCGTGTGTGTGTGTGTGTGTGTGTGTGTGTGTGTGTGTGTGTGTGTGTGTGTGTGTTTAGTGCAGGTAGAAAGTGCGGTGTGCGTCTGTGTGTGTGTACCTGTGTATGTGTGTGTGTGTGTGTGTGTGTGTGTGTGTATGTGTGTGAGTATGAGTTGTGTGTCAGTGTGTGTATGTTTGGGTTTAGTGCAGAAAGTGCGGTGTGCTTGTGTGTGTGTGTGTGTGTGTGTGTGTGTGTGTGTGTGTGTGTGTGTGTGTGTGTGTGTGTGTGTGTGTGTGTGTGTGTGTGTGTGTGTGTGTGCGTGCATGTGTATGTTTTGAGTTAGTGCAGGTTGAAAGTTCAGTCACAGATGTAGTAGTGCAGGTGGAATGTTCAGTCGCAGATATGGTGGTGGGGATGAGGGGGGGGAGCGTTGTCAGTGGCCTGGCTGGCTAGAGGCTGACAGTGAAGGGAGAGTGGGTTGAGTGTTCAGTATCTTGATTGCTTGATGCATCGTGCTGCTTGCAAGCCTGGTGGTACGGGAACGGAGGCGCCTGTACCTCTTTCCAGAGGGCAGGAGGCTGAACAGTTTGTGTGCAGGGTGGCTTGTGTCTTTGATGATCATCAGTGCTTTTCGGGTGAGGCGTGCGGTGTAAATGTCCTGCAGGGAGGGGAGTGTGTGTGTGTGTCAATGTTTCCCTGGTAGTGTCTTTGCAATGACTTGATATGCATTTAGTAGATGTCAGTTATTATGGTTAGGCCAATAGTCTATGTAGGATAATGGGTTTGTCGAAATATTTCAGGTTGTAATGCAGAAAGCAATTTTACTTCTCCAGTAGACCTGTGCCACGATATACAGGTGCACATTTTACATATGAAAATGTTGGTCAAAATGTTGAGATCGGTTTAAAAATAGTTTGAATGTTAATCTGTTCAAGTAAAATCAGAGACGGTCTATTGTTCTAATATTTTGCTAAAACCACATTGTTGGGGTTTGGATAAGTTATGGTGTTTTTATATGACACATAGCTAGACAAGTGAGCACAGTAACATATTTCATTTTATAGGGAAAAAATGTTTTATTTGTCATTGGATTCCTCTCATGTAAACATTTCACAGAAGTGACAATTGACCAAAGAAAGCATGCCAGTTACAACGACAGTAGTGCAGCGATCACCTGTCTCTTTACCAATGAACCATCCATGCCCACTGTGATGCACTCTCCCTGAAGCTGAGCCCATCACATTCCGCTTTCTGTACACCCATTTCCCATTTGAGTTACTGAACTTTGTCTCCACCTAGCGTCATGCACAAGGTACTGACCAACAGTACAACAGTAGCCTACTGAGAAAAGAACAGCCAGACTTGAAGTACAAAAAAACAACATAAAATGTAAACATTGGCAACACGGCAGTGTAAAACACTCAAGATAACCGACGAAGCTTCTTTTGCAATTCACTTTGATGTTGTGGACGTTTGAATTAAGCCTCGTAATATTATTAGGAACATGAATGGTATGCCTAGGCTACCCAGCTGACTTACACAACATCAATCAATCATCAATCGTTAATAGCAGTTCCATAATCAACACCTGAAAGTACATGCACGTGAACGAATAATAACACGATTGGCTAATAACGTGGAAAGAAACACCACTCCGGATGAAGTCCCGTTTTTCAGGTTTGTACAGTATGCAAATGCAAGGCATTCATTGAAATGTTACTCCTGAATTTGAAAACAAATTCGTATAATTATGACAGGCTACTTTAGAAACCATAGCTCTACGCATTTCAAGTACTGTCCTCAGTTCTCCCCAGCGGTGTCGATAGAAGCTGTTGCGCGCGATGTCGAAACTTTTGGTCTCTGGCGCTGTATATAATGACGTTCCAGCAACTGTTTGTGGCTAAAATCCAGAAAGCAAAAAACGAAAAATTGCACCATTCATTTCCGATGACATTGCCCACCACAAAGACGGCGATGGGGGTGAAGGATGCTGTGAAAGCGAGGGTCAACGTTCCTATGGTCTTCGCGGCATTGATGTCGGAGAAAGTGGGTTTGGTTGTGGTCTGGCAGTCCGCCTCCACGAGATGTTTCCTTCGCTTTGAGTGCTGTCGGATGGAAGAGAAGGAAATGATATTGATCACCACCGTGCCCCCAAGCAGAGTAAAATCAAATGCTGGGAAAAGTAAAAGAACGTTCCATGCCTGAGAGGGAAAGCCATTCCCGCCCAATGCGTAATTGCACATCCTGCTGCAAGAGTTGTATTCCAGATTAATGTCCTGGCTGAATAAAATGGGGGTAACAGCCAGGAGGAAACTCCCTACCCAAGACAAAACAATAAGGACCGTTGTTCTCCTCTTTGTAATCACCGCCTCCTTGTGTAGGGGCTTCACCACAGCGATGCTCCGCTCGATGGTGAGGAGAAAGATGGTCGTAATTGAAACGAACGTGCATCCCGCAAACATTGGTCCAATAAAAATGCACGGGTGAAATGTAACGTCCCGTGAATTGAGCATTGTCCATTCAGGCGTGGAGCCATTGATCAAAATGGAAAGCTCTGCGTAAACAGAGAGCGGCACCACGAAAATGCCCACGGCCAGGTCCGCAGTGGCCAGGGACGCTTTCAGGTAGCCCTGCGGCGTTTGGAAATGTTTGGTTCCCAAAACCACAGCTAACGTCACGGCGTTCCCAAATAGTATCGCAAAGATTAAGAAGACCATAAACACCACCATCAATATTTTGTTGGCAAGCGTACAGCAACAAACGGTGCAGTTCGTTGGCTCCAGCGCTGACAGCATGTTTGGTCAGCCGCGCGTAAAAGTCAGTCTGCCGACGGACGGAGCCCACTCCTCCTCACATGAAGGCACCGAACCCTCCGTCCCAAAGCATCCCTGCCATTCCAAGAGCAGTCATCAACATCTCAGCTCACAATGACTGGGTTGGTTTGGTCTGAAGCAAACTCTGATGCGCTTCACACGATTTTAAGGTTGGATATGCTAGGTTGTACATGATGAAGATAGCCAATGCTTTCAAAGCGCTTTCAGAAATACTCACTGTTTTGGGGTTTTGGAGGGAATCAAACATGTTTTGCTTCATCGGAGGTGCAAGCGATGGTGCGCAAAAACGTGAGGCTTTTTGGCAACATGGAAACCAAGCACATTACGCACAGTCCGAAGTCCGCCAAAAAGGCACCAATATGTCCGCTCTTGATCGTAAATAAAAACTCCTCATCTAAAAAAATCTTAAAAGCAAACTACTGTGAAACTAGCAGAAGACTCGTCTTCAATGAGGTAGAAACTCTGGCAGTTCTACTGGAAATGCTATATAGAGAGTCATGACGTAGTATGTCGCTTTGCTATTGGCCCCCCGTGAGATCATAGAACAAGGGTGTGTGAGAGAGGGGGTCTGTGGTTAAGGTGCGGATACATAATTTCATACGTGATGTATGCCTCTTCCATCGCAATTGCTAACATGTAGGCCTACTACCGTTTGGAAATATTGGGACGACTTTTGATGGAGACGGTCAGACGCATAGGCTACATTACATTCTTCAGTGTAAGAGAGTTGACTAGAACAACACTCAATGTGTTTGTCCTTTCAGTGTTGATCTCACCACTACGGAATTTACTGTGTGGGGTTTCATGAGGTAGTAAAAGAGAACAGGCACCCGCGCTCGCTGCTGGTATGGTGGAAGTGAAGCGCTCAAATGTTGACAGCTTCAACCTCCGACAATAAATCGCTCTACATTTACAAAGGCCAACGCCTGGGGGCAGCAGGGAGTCGCTGCGAATCGCATCTATTTTCAGTCTCTTCAACTGTCACATGACTGGTATTGTAATAACAACATTAAATACAGCATCAACATTACATTTATAGTTCTGTGAAAGGACATGTTCATTACTCTGCTTTAGTCCCAGAAACGAGAGTCGTTGGCTCTCTGGTCTATCTTACTTCACACGGCACAGCAAAGCTGTGTCCAGACAACACTCTGAGACAGGAATTACTGTGGACAGGCCAGGAGGATGTGAAAGAGCAGCAAGTAGGTCAAGAGGATGACATCCACAGACTGTGAGAAACTCTGGCGGCAGCAAAGCCAGCAGTCAACTAGGCCTGCACTTGGTGTTTCTTTAGGAAGTGCCTTCACTTTTAAAGGTGTCAAACTTGGGAAGTATTCTGTTACATACAGTACACTAAGCGTATGCAATGCATGTAAGCCTAGGTCTACTGCATAGTTTTATCCAGACAATTGTACAGACGTTTAAAAATCAAACACAGAAGTAGGTTTCTTTTCTTTTACTTCTACTTCAGGTTTACAACTCTGCGTTTCTGATAGCGAAAGCGAAAAGTGAAAGTTCAATTGGGAAACTCCAACTCCCATTGTCATTGTGACACAGCACTCCACAGCACACTACACACAATGAAATTGCATTTATGCCTCACTCATGCATGGGGGCAGCCCCCACTGGTGCCCCAAGGGAGCAGTGCAGCGGTATGGTACCATGCTCAGGGTACCTCAGTCATGGAGGAGGATGGGAGAGAGCACTGTAATTACTCCCCCCACCAACTGGCGGGTCAGGAGTCGAACCGGCAACCTTTGGGCTACAAGTCTCACGCCCTAACCGCTCTCCCATGACTGCCCTATGCAGGCCTATGTAACGGAGGCCAACTAGCAGAGTGTGGCTTGGAAAAGTTAGTAAACCTCCCTCCCCGAAGCCTCATACAGTATCGGTAGAGCTGTGCTATCTATCGGAGCGATCCTGTAGCTCAGCGGTATCGTGCTGTCCCTCCCATTCCTGAACCAATGTGTTGACTAGGAGGTGGTGAGTTCGAGAACTGAGGGGCGGACGGTGCAGGAACACCTCAGACACTGGTGCCGTTTACCAGCGGTTGCCAAACTTTACCATGACAAGCCCCCCATATAGGCTACCGGTAGAGTCCAGGCCCCTTTTATAAGCTACCGTATATTTCAGCCAAGGTCCCCCATATAGGCCTACCAGTGGATTCCAGCAAAGGCCCGTCCCCCTTATACCAGTAGATTCCAGCCAAGGCCCCCCATATACAGTAGATTCCAGACAAGGCCCCCCATATACAGTAGATTCCAGACAAGGCACCCCATATACAGTAGATTCCAGACAAGGCACCCCATATACAGTGGACTCCAGCCGAGGCCACCCATATACCAGTAGATTCCAGCCAAGGCCCCCCATATACCAGTAGATTCCAGCCAAGGCCCCCCATATACCGTATATTTCAGCAAGGCCCCCCATATAGGCTATATTAAGGCCCTCCTCCATACCTTATATTCCAGCCAAGGCCACCCATATTCCAGCAAAGGCCCCCCTTACATTGGTCATTCCACACTATTTTTTTTTTCCTTTTTCTTGTGCAACATTCGGAGCCATTCGGATCTATCTATTTAAAATAACAACAATAAGTAATGTTCAGGGAAGCAAGCAATATATTATTATAATGCAGTTGTTATTGTTCAGGTTTTTTGTTGTTTATTTTAGTGCACATTAATTATGCTATTCAATGATATATTTTGTTTCATTTTTTCCTTTGGCCCCCCAGGGGTCCCCGGCCCCCAGTTTGAAAACCACTGACCTAGTTTACCGCTTGGTCGCGTTAGTAACATTGGTGCGTATTTAATGTCAATGGTTTCACATTGTGCTGATGATACCCACGGCGCTTTCAGGGAAAATAAAAAGTTGTCATACTGGTTGATCAACTTGGACCCAGTAGGCTACTGCTGCAGCCAGGTCTCGTGAAAGAGTTGAGTCAGACGAAAGCAAGTGTCTAACCAGTGTTCCAATGAACATACTTTCCCTGGGAATTTGCTCTCTTTTCTGAACATTAGAACTAGACTAGAACTTCAATTTGGATTTCCCTCTCATCCCAGCTGTCGGAACTGCTACGGAGTGACGTTTCCATCAACTTTACGGAGCCAGCCATATTGTTGTTGCCCGCAAAGTACCAGAGGAAACTGCCGCCTCGCCACTGACACAAGCAAAGTGTAAAAGGTGTCAAATCTGGAATTTCTTTGGAAGGATACAAGTGACTCCAACTTTACTGGCATACGTTGTCTTTCGGAGGTAGGTGTTTTAAGTATTACACTGCCACTGTTCTGTGTGTTAGCGCTTGGTTTATTTTCCAAGTCTACTCAGCCATTTCTGAGTTAGCAATAGCCTGCTAATGCGGTGGACTTGGAACTTGGAAATAGCAGGCTTTTCGTGCTAATGTTAGCTTGAATAGGGATTCACTGTCGGGGGCAACTTTCTCGACAATACCAACCGAGTAAGTAGTTTTGTTAAATAAGAGAGTCACTTTTGAACGAAGTTTCTTTCAATTGAAGTTGTGCATTTGTTCTCGAATATTTTAATATGTAGGGGAAGTGATATCTTTACGCTGTGTGTGTGTGTGTGTGTGTGTGTGTGTTCTCCTTTGAAGCTTTCAAAACTCTGGACCGTTTATGAACTACCAGTTAGCCATTGCAAGCTAACTTGTACACTATGGAAATTGTTAGCCTGTCAGTGAGAAGGTAGTAAAGTTGGTATGTGTTATTACTTAACGAGCCATGTATTCAGCTGTGTAAATCTCCCCACTGCAAGGGGGTGTTTGTGTAAAACGTCCAAGCACGTACTTAGCTGTAGGATAACATTTAGAACTACTATTGGTCACAAACTAGCCAGGAATGTTTTGCCTCCCAAGAGTACTTTGCCAGGCTACGATTGTAAACAAACTGGGAAATATGTCTGTCTGGACTTTGGAATCCGTTTCACGATTTTGAGAGTTAGTAATAACACAGACAAATACATTAACCACGTCGAGAACTGGAGAGTGGTTTTATGTTTTCTTGTAGGCTATATTTAATTGATTATACTGTTCGCTGCGGGCAACAGTTATTTCTGGAAGGCAAACACGGCCGTCCTAAATTATAAGACACAACAATCGGTCACGAAGTCGGCTAGACATCTGCTGCTAAGCCAATTCTAACGGGACAAGACTGTATTTACCTGATAAGCGCATGGAGTGGTGTGTGAATGCATGCACAGTACTGCAACATCGTTTATTTTCACTGTTCAAAGAGTTCTGGGTGCCCATCATAAGTCATTGGTCCAAAGTTGACATTTCCATTGTATTTGTGGTGTGACTGGTCTTGTGTAGAATCTCGCATGTGAGAATGATTCATAAGAAAATCATTCCTTCCTGCCAGATTTTACAATACAGCGAACTTGCTTTCTCTGTGAGTCGACCATTATAGATTAGCAAATATATTTCTTCAAATGTAAGCTACTTGCTGAAGTCAGTTGAAGCAAAAACTGGGTAGGTTTGCTTTCTGTTAGACAAGGGAAGTAATTGTTTTCTCAGGTCTCTGAGATGACTTGACATTGAGTTCACTATACTGTCAGGCACTAGTATTTCCTATCTGTAACTTCTTGGTCTTGGTTTCTCACATTAAAGTATCTCGTCATGCATGTCGTGTATTAATCTTATGTTCAACCTGTGTGGTGGAACTGACTTTCTCTATTTCTTTGTCTTGAAAGTTAAACTCTTAGAGGCGTGATGTTTGCAGGGAAAGCCTTCTGCTATTTCAGGGTGATACCGCTTTGTGTTTCAACTAGCCTACTTGTCTTAAAACCAGTTCTGCTTGAAGGGCTGATCATTTTTACCTGACACCAGGTGAGAGAATCGTTGTCTGTCTCACACATGAGTAATGGTACCAGTTATTATTACTGTATTACCTAACCTAGAGCTTGACCTCTGTAGGAATATGTTAACTTTAATCTGTTGTTCACACTTTCTGTGATTCTTGAATCTTGACCCACATTTCTGGAGAGGAGAACAGGAGGACACTCGAGCAGAACACCCTCAGGGTTGCCAGACGAGACTGATGATTTCCAGCCCAAAAAAAATGCTAAAAACCCGACTGGAAGCACTAAATCCCACCCAATTTGATCAAAATTCCATTAATTTCTATGGCCATAAATCGGCAGAAAAACCCGCCCAAATGCCGTTTTTTTTACCCACAGACGGCCATCCTAAGCAGCCCAATTGGGTGGCTGGGAAACTGCCCAATCTGGCAACACTGAACACCCTGCAATGAGGCTGAGAGGTCTAGCTTCCTTTTTTCGCGCAGAGCCAGTTCGGTGCAATCATGTGTTTGGCTTTTTGCACTGTGTCTGGTAGGCCCAGGCTGTGGAGAGTAATGCTCACCACATGAGCAGGTCCCAATGAGAGAAACAGATGCACCTACTCTAAGCTCCAGCTACCTTGTGTACTTTTTTTCCCCTTTTTTCCCTACTATTTCTCCCCCCCTCTCTGTATCCGTTTCTCTCTCTCTCTCTCTCTCTCTCTCTCTCTCTCTCTCTCTCTCTCTCTCTCTCCTCTCTATCTCTCTCTCTCCTCTCTATCTCCCTCTCTCTCATCTCGCCCCCCCCTCTCCCCCCCTCTCTCTCTCTCCGTCCCGCTGGCATATCTGGAGCAGTTCTGAGGCCTCTCTAACTTCTAAAGTCCGACCCTGCTGCTGCTGCTGCCTGGAACCTGGAAAATGCTTTTGAGGGTCTTTTGTCTGCCTGCCTCAGGCATCTGGTCGTGTTAAAAGTTTAATGTGGACTGGATCGTATTTATGGGTTTCCAGCTGTCAGAGAGCCCGTGTTGCTGATGTTTATTTCAGTGTAGTAGTCAGTAGTCACTATACTTCTTAGACTGTTTTGCTATGCTGTAGTGCGTTGGCCTCAAACAGCATCTTGGGCTCTGAAAACAAGTGGCAGACCTCTTCTTCTTTGTAGGTCAACAAGCTTTCAGGCTACTTTTCTTCAACCGTGTGCATACCGGATTCGTTGAGCAGTACACTGGGTTTTTTTATTCCTTCAAAGTCTGATATATGTTCTCCTTCCACCGTAGTCTGTCACACAAGCTGAAAAAATGTGGGGGTAGGGAGGGACAGTGTGGAATCACCAGAGAGGGCTGACTTTTGGTGGGCCACCAGGCTCTAGGGGCCACAATTCTTAACACAAGCACTCCTGTATGACATTTCTTCAGTATTATTCCAATCACGTATCAGTCCAGAGCAGGCTAGGCCAGAGCCGAATACTAGAGATTCTTGTCCCTGGTGTCCGCTATGCTTGAGATGTGACCTCCACCAGGTCCAGGACGTTCCACTGCAGTACATTGCCGCGGTAACTGAGGTGTTCCGGCGCACTCCACCACTCGGGGCTCGAACCCTCCACCTCCTCGTCAACGCTCCAGTTCGGGTGTGGGAGGCACAGCACGGTACAACTGAGTTAAAGAACCAGTCCGATAGCTTAGTGCTACTGATACTGTTTGAGGCTTCAGGAGGGTGGTTTAAGTAATGTTCCACGCCACACGGTGCTAGTTGGCCTACGTGACAAAACCACGGCCAACTGTACTGAACTGGCCAGGTTGCCGTCACAAGACCTTAGTCAAGTCACCAGAGAAGGTTCACACGCAACACCCCCCCCCCTCACTTGTTGTAAGTGCAATGTAATGTAATGTAATGTCCCACTGCCACCACGGCCAGCTGAGTTGGGCCGCTGCTGCGAGACCTTTACACCCACCAGGTCCAAGACCTCAGCACTTCACTTCCTGCTCCGCAAGAATGGAAATAGCTGAGTCGACTCGGAAGATGTGTTGACGCATGGAGGCTGGAGTACCAAGCTGTCTGCCCATTTATCACCAGCAGAAAAGACACAAGACGTGGCGCGGGGGCAGAACAGCCTGGTTTGCTGCGCTTGCTGCTTCTGGCTCGTTACAGTGGGCCGAGCTATAGGGAGGGCAAGCGAGGCCTTTGCCCCTGGGCCCAGGGCCCCTCCTGTATGGGTGTTGGGGGCCCTGTTGTGACCATGGCAGCCCGTATGGGGGGTCCTAGACTATCAGTGTTTTGCCCTTGGGCCCTGTGTGCAATTGTTCCGCCACTGCTTGTTAGAGTGGGCTGCGAGTGCTGCCGGGTGCCCTGTCATTCACCGTAGGCGTAAAACAAGGGTAGTCCTAAACTCGACTTATGACTCAGGGGATGACGCCGTGTCACTGGGCTTGTAATGGACGAAGGCCTGGCCCTGAGCACTCAAGCTGAACTTTCGGCACTAACGTGACTCATACTCTGATTCCAGGGTGTTAGCGGTGGTGAAAAGCCTACTATTTGGCTCCAGGCTTGACAGCTATGCACTTACTGACCACCGAAATTAAATGCATATTTAATTAAGAAGAAAACTGTGAAAGGAAGAGACTGTTAGTTTTCGATCAATACAAACAAAGTTTAATGAATTTTTAAATTGGCGTATAAACTTAATTCCACATGAAGATAAAAAGCCCCATTGGTCAGATAACTGTATTGGGTGTATGTAGGGTTTAAGCTTAAACGCGTAGGATGTTAACTTCGTCCATACTCCACACTCCATACGTCATCCAGCGTGGTGCATACACTGTGCGGTTGGGTTGTTTCCATGTCTTAAAGTAGGCAGCCTGGTGGCACACATGTAAATCCTGCCCGGGGAATTTCCCCAGTCAGTCACAGCTGTGAATCAGTGGCAACAGCAGCCAGGCCAGGCCACCCAAAGTTGGTATCTAAGCAAGTACAGTACACATCAAGACATCATTATGTTCCACCATGCAGTGCACCAGCGCTCATGCAAACCTCTGCCCACCACTTCTGTCCCTTTTTGTGGTGCTGGCGTTCATTATTTCCCCTCTTTTGAAGTCAAGTCAACACCCCCCACACCACTGCTTCATGTAACAGAATAATGGGTTAGCTGGGAGTTACCCCCCAAAAGCCTTCGAGCCTCCGAGTTATCTCCCCCCCCCCCAGCCGCTGGGAGTTACGCCCCCCCCCCCCTCGAGCCTTCGAGCCTCCGAGAGCATTAGTGGCACGCCAGACGCCACCACAGCGGCACGGCTGCTAAATGGGAAGGGTGCCATGCGCCCTAGTTGGCAACATGCAAAGATGGAGTACTGGGGGCCCAAGAGTCATGGGCCCTGAAAGCCCCATTGGGAAACTCCAACCAACTCCCATTGTCATTGAGACACAGACAGCACTCCACAGCACACAAGTGAACACTGCACACAACGAAATTGCATTCATGCCTCGCCCGTGCAAGGTGCAAGCCCAAGCCCCAGCTGTGCAATCCTAGGCCTCTATATTTCTATTCTCATTGTGCCTTAAAATCATACTTTCAACAACTATATTCTCACATTTTCTTGGGGGACAAATTTCCTGAACCCCATCTATAAGCTCTGTAATAACATCTGTCCTATTACCCACCTTGATTTAAAAAAAAAATTAACTAACAATGCTCATGTGAGGGGGGCCTTTCTTGTCGTCTGGCCCAGGGCCCCATGAAGTCCTAATCCGTCCCTGGCTGCATGACGTGTGGCCTTCCCGCGCCTTGGCAACAGGTCCATGCGTTCATTCCAATATTCACACTCTTGTCCTCTTCACTTGTGCTTGTGACCTTGCCCCGCCTCCTGACCCCACCTCCATGGAAAAAACAATAAAGTTTCCCTGCATTAGAATTGTGCTTTTGCTTTTGCAAGATATTGAATTCATTTTCTGTCATCGGTGACGTCGTCATGAGGTCACATACAAGCAGGCAAGTGAGCAAGGGAGGAAGCGAGTTTGCATATTGGAATCCACACCCTTGTGTTACTAGGCTGTGGGCTTGTTGGCTGCATGACGTGTGGCCGTCCCGCGCCTTGGCAGCAGGTCCCAGTGTTAATAGGCTGTGGGCTAGTTGGTGCATGACCTGCTTTTGTAGGGCATGCTGTGTATAACATTAAAGCCCAGCAATGGAAACAGACAGTTTATCTTTGACAGCAATGGCAAGACAAGAGAGATGAACTTTGCCCACTTGTCTCGAGGTGATTTTGATTGTTTTTACACATCACTGCTTTCATGCTTTAAAAAAAAAAAAGATGAAATGTAATGTTTAACTAACTGTACTGACCCGTACCAGGTTGAATGTGAAAGTGAAATGGTGCTTAGCTGTGGGGCAAAGTGTACTCCATTAGTCTATGATGTCTTGAGAACAAAATCAGACGAGTCTGGGCCAGGGGCTGATAGACAGTGCTTTTGAGGCCAACGGTTTGACCTAGTAGTCTGCAGAGGGACGCTTAGCTTATCTCCTCTCTGTCTGTCTACTATTGTCATTGCATCATTCACAGCCTGATGGTCAAGGCAAGAAAAAGGAGAAACGAGATCCGTCCTCGATACAATTGAAGTGGACAGGACAGGAAGGCCCTCTGGGGGCGTAGGAACTTGTCAGCATTAAAGTGATACTGTCCCATTTTTGGAAATAAGCTTATTTTACACCTCCCCTTGGGTTAAATAATAGGGTTTTACCGTTCTCCTGCACTTTCAACCGTTCTCTGCGTATGGCAGTGCAAATTTTACCTCCATGCTAGCAGTTAACATTGAGTCCTATGAGACCAGTTCGCGGCTAACTGGTCTCATAGGACTCAATGTTAACTGTTAGCTTGGAGGTGAAATGTGCACTGCCATAACTAGAGACCGGTTGGAAGTACAGGAGAACGGTAAAAGCCTATTATTTAACGCAAGGGGAGGTGTAAAATAAGCTTATTTCCAAAAATGGGACATCACATTAATGATTACCCTTTTGCTAATGGTGTGTTCAGCTGACAAGTGTTCAGGTCCCAACGCACCTAAGCGTTTTGGTCTGGTAGGCCAGTGTAAAGAGACCTATTTGCTGAATCACACTCCTTTCATTCCCCAAGATAATAACGGTCTGTTGCATCTGTCAGGATTTAGCTGTAAAACTTCAGCCTATTAGAAAGTAAGAAATGTCATCGTACTGCTCAACTTGTGTTATGCATACATCCTCAATAAGCCTAAGGTTTTCCAATTGATATAGAAGAGGCTGCAGAAGTTTTGCTTCTAGTTTCCCTGCTTAAAATACTATCTCCACAGCACATAGCCTGGCTTTCACAAGCCCATGTCAGAAGTGTGAGAGCCTGGGCACCATCTATTCATTTTCTTATAGGTGACTCAGGGTTGGTCTTAACTCTTTAAAATACAATCCAAGCTGGATGGAAAGCTGATTTCACATCTGCTGTCGAGTCGACACGGCGCATCTGTAAACAAACTACAAGTTTCGTTTGTCTTGCACTTTCTCCCTGTTCTCTGCCTTGGTACCCAGATTTCAGCAAGGGTTTCCATTGCTGTCCTTCAGATCGGAACGAAGGCACAAGGCAGCGTGGGATGTCCCAGACTAATACAGTAGCATCTATGGTATTGTTTGTCAACGGGGGCGTTACAGCCCTCTAGGGGGGCGTTGAGAAGGATACAGCTGAATGGATGCGGGGCTTCGTTCCCATTGGGGGGCATTAAGCTTAGTCTATTTTTCAATTCTAAGTGTGGCGTTGGAAGACTTATGATGAAGGGGGTGTTTGTTGGAAAGAGGTTGAGAACCATTGATCTATGATATCTAGGTTAGTGGTTTGTTTTGCTGGTGTCCTCTCCTCTCCTCTCCTGTCAGGTGCAGAATGTACAGTGAGTGACCTCTGCAGTTCAGCTCTGACAGATCTTATCCTCTCCTCTCCTTCCTCTGAGCTGTCTGCTGCGTACGAGCTGAGCTGTTTTCGTGTCAGAGGTAATCTGCGTCTCTCTCTCTCTCTCTCTCTCTCTCTCTCTCTCTCTCTCTCTCTCTCTCTCTCTCTCTCTCTCTCTCTCTCTCTCTCTCTCTCTCTCTCTCTCTCGCCCTTTTGCACTTGTCCAGTGAGGCGTATTTAGAACTCATGACCTAGCCCAGCATGATCGCCTTTGTTTGCTGGATTTGTGTGTGTGTGTGTGTGTGTGTGTTTGTGTGGTCACTGACAAGTCCTTGCATTGCAGGCAAGCAGGCAGCGTATGGGTACTAGACACAAAGAGCGTTTTTGATACCCTGTTTGTTTGTTGCACTTTGACATAAACACACAGGCAGCCGGAGAACAGTCTTGAGGAGCGCTTTCAGGAATCTAGAGGTAAGACGATGATGACTGGGCAACCTCATGTTCGGGCGGTTACGTAATTGTTAGCCTGTGAAAACTAAGAACAAGATGTCATACGACACGACGAGTACCTCTCAGAGCAGAGTCACGTCGTTAAGCAGGTGGAGAAAGCAGCAGTGAGAAGAAATGAATGGAATGTTTTGGCTCTGTGGATTATCATGGATTCTGTGGATTCTGTGCATTTCTCGACAGCGGCGTTGCTAATCAAGTTAGCGACTTACTTGGTTGCAATGTAATTTCCCATTGGCAACTTTCTAAATTTCTAACTGGATAGCAACGGCGCTTTCGAGAAACAGGGTCCTGGTCTGTGGAGTGTATTCCAAGAACAAGGTTAAAGGGGTATGCCACTATTTTGGGGCTTAATACAGTTAAAATCATTGGCCAGGGTTTATAAAGGTGGTAAAGTGTCTTATTTTTCATGTAAGCCGTTGTCTTGCTTTAAGACAAGTTAAAAGAGGGAGCATGTCGCTAAGCTAATGAAAGTCAATGGATCCGTGTAACATGAAAAATAAGACACTTTACCACCTTTTATAAATCCCAGCCAACGATTTTAACTGTATTAAGCTCCAAAATAGTAGCATACCGTTTTAAGTGATAATTGATAAACCCGGCTAAGTTAACCTACAGGAAGTGGGAAACTTGCTAATAGATGGACCGCAGGTGTCATTTGACTAAGAAAATGAAGACTCATTATTTACCACTGCCTCTGGGTTAATTTCAGATGGTTTACTACTTACTTAGTCAGGTTCTTGGAATACTCCCCAAGGTTCTCTTGTTAGAAATCTTAGAACTGACCACCACCACCACCATGACCACGAGGCAGCTCTCTCTAACTGGATGGATGGATGGACGGAGGAAAGAAAAAAAGAAAAGGGAAAAAAAACAAAACAACAATAAAGGTCAGCCTGGGTAACAGGAAAAAGTGTTGGGTGACAGGAAAAGGAGTAGGATATCACGTGGTTGAAAGTTCTGCCTGCAGAGACAGACTAGAGCACTCACCTGCCTTGTCTACCCTGCCTGCCTGCCTGCTGAGTTGCGGCCTGGTGGCAGTGACGGAAGTCAAGGTAGATGTTATCAGCCTCTGTCGTCGTGTACAGGATATTAGTCTTGGAGGTGTGTGTGTGCGTGTGTGCGTGTGTGTGCGTGTGTGTGCGTGTGTGTGCGTGTGCGTGCGTGCGTGCGTGTGTGTGTTGCGGTCTAGCCTGTGCTGCTTGCTTGCTCGTTTCTCTCTCTCTCTCTCTCTCTTTCTTTCTTTCTTTCTTTCTTTCTTTCTTTCTTTCTTTCTTTCTTTCTTTCTTTCTTTCTTTCTCTCTCTCTCTCTCTCTCCCTCTCTCTCTCTCTCTCTCTCTCTCTCTCTCTCTCTCTTTCTCTTCTTTGTCGTTCTTTAGTGCTCTCTTTCTCTTCCTCTCTCTCTCTCTCTCTCTCTCTCTCTCTCTCTCTCTCTCTCTCTCCCCCCTTGTGGTAAGCGTGCTCTGTGCTGTGAGAGTGGGGCCTGTCCCCTGTCAGTATAGTGGGCCTGTACTCTAGAGCAGTGTTTCTCAAACTTTTTCAGACCAAGGACCACTTTGTCCCCCCAAAAATGTTCAGGGACCACCTGTCAACTTAATTGACAGTTTACGGGTGCTAATTTGACTGCTAATTTTGATATAGATCACTTACTTTTTTATTCAAATTTACAAGTCTGTCTAATTGTGGTGAAAATGAGGTTTCAGCTATGTTTATCTTTGTAATAATGTTACAAATATTGTGTACTGCTAACTTGTCTTGGAAGAGTAGAAATCCCCTCGCGGACCAGCTGAGCTCTGTCGCGGACCACAAGTGGTCCCCGGACCACACTTTGAGAATCACTGGTGTAGAGGGACTGAATGCAGACAGCTGGAGAGGAGAGGAGCGATGCTTCAGGGCAGTAAGGCGACATGACAAGTCGACCTCAAGCCAAACACGCTGGATATAAATAATCACGGGCGACGAGCGGCTGGCTGGCTGGCTGTGGAACCCGAAAATCAGCTTCCTCTTCCCCTTCATGCTGCTCTGCCTCTCGAAGTGTCTGTCTGCTCTGCAACATCCAGTGCAATGTGCAAAGCCTGTTATTGTGTGTTATTGGCCAAGAGCTCTATATTTATCCACATGTAGTAGGCCTACTAATGCTTTTCTTACGGTAATGCAGCGTGTCAATTGCAAATGGCCGTGTTGTACTCTGCATATCCAGTGCAATGTGCAAAGCCTCTACTGTGTTGTTGGTAAACAACAGCACTATTTTCATTCACATGTAGTAGGCCTACTAATGCTTCTCTTACGGTAATGCAGCGTGTCAATTGCAAATGGCCATATTAAGGTTCTGCTGCTCGGAGAGACGGGGTTGTAATAAAATGTTTTGCTGCTGTAGCTGTTTACAAAAGGAAAATAGCATGTAAAATAAAAACAGCTTGTTGCCACGCTTTTTGTGGTAATTGCGTTCCTGGCTGCTTTAATTGGATTAGAGGCGTTTGAAGTGGGCTAAGTTGTTTATTAAGAGGCATTTGAGGAGCACGTCACGTGACCGGCACACTGGGAAAATCCACAGCCAATTTGCTCTGTTGTGGTGGACTAGCTGAGATGTTTTTTTTTCCATCCCTCAACTACAACCAGTTGTAGTCCTGTTTGGGAGTTATCTATGTGTGAGGGAGAGAGAGGGACGAGGGGTGGGGTGGGGGGTTAAGCATTAAGTATTATCCATTCTTAATTTTAGATAAGGATGAATTGTGTTCAACACGTGCGAGCGACTGATGTGTTTGTTTTTTTAGTTGCCTGAGCTTCTAAGAATTGACACCATTGTATTCTATCAGGCTATGAGTAGACTCTGCAGTAGCTACATTGTTACGTTGTGTGTGTTGGCCGTGTCACCAAATGCCTGCTAGTGTGCGAATGATAACCTTTTAAAAGATCCCATCACTGGACAGTCTGGGGGAGTACAGAAGTGTCACGGGGAGTACATCCATGCAGGGCCGCTGACAGCTTTGGCTGGGCCCGGGACAAAGTCATCTGAGAGGGCCCCCACATGATGCATTCAATGTAATAAGGACCCAATTATGGGCCTCCCATCTCCCTGGGTCTGGGACCGCTGACCCCTTTGTCCCCCCTTGTCAGCTTCCCTGCTGGCGTGTCACGCACATGTTGACATGGATTGCCCAGGTTGCTTGGCACGACACTACAGGACATAAACTAGATCACACTGCCAGCCGTGATTAATATCTCTCTCGTCACAGCCTCTTTCATTTTCTCTTTCTCCATCTGTCTATCTCTCCATCTCTCTATCTCTCCTTTCTTCTGCCTCCTCCTGAGTTACAGGTGCTGCAGAGTGAGCAGGTGCCTGCAGCCCGGCCAAAGTGGCTCATGTCATTACAACACAAGTACATGAGCTTACATAGTTTATACTAGGGATGGCGAAAATGTAAAAATATCTTAACCGGTTACTGAGACTCATTAACCGGTGGTTAACCGGTTAACCGGCAATCTTAAATGATATAACGTTTGCGTGCCTGATAGGCACAGCACTGAATTTTTTCAATTTTATTTTTCACATAAGCCTTTCTTCTTGCTGCTCAGACAGGGTCTGTCATGTCCAGCCAGTGTCGCCAGATGGAAAATGCTGAATTATCGTACCAAAACCTCAAAATTATAGTTTTTGCGGGCTTTTTGGGAGGAAATTATTATTATAATTATTATTACCGGTTAACCGGTGGCAGAAAATTTAACCGGTTATCGTTGTTCCGGTCGACTATCGGTTAACCGGTTACATTCCTAGTTTATACAGCAGTTATTCCACTCTGCCTAATGATAAACAGTATGTTAGTTATACAGCAGGTGTACTTGGACTTACACTCTGTAACATTTTAGTGAAGTATTTCCAGAATTCATGCTGCCAATTCAGAAATGTTACCTTCTCCATAAATACTTACCACCACCATAAAATTCTAAGTTCAAAGTATTCATTTTGACTGGGAAAATTGCACTTTTCATACATGTATGAAAAATACAATTTTTCCAGTCATAATAAATAAGTTACTTAGGATTTCATGGTGGTGGTAAATATTCATGAAAAAGGTAACATTAGTGAATGGGCAGCATGAATTCTGGAAATAAACAACAAAAAATCTCACACAGTGTCCCTTTAAGCTTATGGCATCTTTGCCTGCGTGGCACATGTGTGTCTTCAGCAGCAGTACAACTTTGAGCTGTTCTCTAAACTCTGTCAAGTTGTTAGCCACCGTATCTTTTAAATTAAACAGCAGTCTGTCTGGTTGGAGTTTCTCAGTAGCAGGGGAAATGGTGCTGCTCCCGGGGACGTGAGAAGCACTTTGAAGTGTAAAGACCGGCCATCTGGCATACTGGGCATTTCCCGGTGGGCATTGCACCCTTGTGGGCCCCTATTTTTAGAAATGTAAAAAAATAAATATATGTACAAACCCCAACTCCGATGAAGTTGGGACGTTTGGTAAACAGTGAATAAAATCAAAATGCTATCATTTTCAAAACATTCAATCTATTCATTAGATGGAGAATAGTGAAAAGACAACATATTAAGTGTTAAAACCGAGAAAAAATATTGTTTTGGGGGACATATGTACTCATTTCTAATTTGATAAATCCAACACGTCTCAAAAGAGTTGGGACGGGGACAATAAATGGCAGCAAATGTCGAGGAAGACTAAAACAAAACAAAAGACAACACTTAACAGTTAAATACATTAACCGATGAGATGATTTTATATTAAAAAACAGTGTTAATTCCTATCTTGGACATGATTTCACCAGCTTAAATGGTGGGTGTATTCCTTGTCATGTTTTGCAATGTTTTCCTTTCTGTAATGCTTACAGTGTGACAGGTCTTGACCAAAAACCCACCATTTTATCACCTGCTGGTCCTTATGATGGAGCCAAACTGTTAAAACATAGTAGAGAATGCAATTTGACCTTACTATGTGGCAGTAATCGAAGATCTCCCTTCAAAATATAATGCATGAGTGGCTTTTCATGCTGTTTAAAACCCATTTATACCATTCAGCACTGTATTTAACTCTACAGATGAGTGAGAACATCTTAACCAATGCACTACTGCACTCGCATGCCATCATGGAGGCTGACTTTTGAAGCTAGCACTAACACAAGTTGGATGGTCCATTTTCACTGTAGCACAGGATGTACAATGCTCTATTATTGTCAAAAAGAATGGACTTCTACAACTTCTGCTGACTTCTGTAAGCAAAGGACAGTTTCCCATGTCTTCTGGGTCTATTTCAAGTGAGCTCAGGTGCTTAGGAGAATGTTACACCCCTGTATCATTTTCATGCATTAAGCATTCTTAATATGGTCAATTTTCAATAGCTCTAGTTCCTGGAGTGCTAGAGTGAGACTACAGCCAATATATATTTCATGATGTCATGAACCTATACAATGATTTTATTAACAAAAATATGTCTTATATACACTAAATCGTGGTAAATCAAAGGGAATTCAAAAATGTATGTAATAACTATGGTAATTATTCCCTTTGCATCTTTAATTCTGAGTGACTCAGCCTCTCTGTGATGATCTTATACCTGGACACCTATATTGTCCGTCAGTACAATTCATTTTGAAATGTTCTTCTTTGTTGTTTTATCTTATTTGGATGTTTACTAAATTTCACTGATCCCTGTCCCAACTCTTTTGAGACGTGTTGGATTTATCAAATTAGAAATGAGTACATATGTCCCCCAAAACAATATTTTTTCTCGGTTTTAACACTTAATATGTTGTCTTTTCACTATTCTCCATCTAATGAATAGATTGAATGTTTTGAAAATGATAGCATTTTGATTTCATTCACTATTTACCAAACGTCCCAACTTCATCGGAGTTGGGGTTTGTATATATTTTTTTTACATTTCTGAAAATAGGGGCCCACGAGGGTGCGGGGCCCACCGGTGAGTCAGTTCACACACGCGCGGCCCGGCTTGATATTAGAAAAGACCGGGCCAAATGTCATTGCATAGTTGCGCACCTACTCGGTCACGTTGTAGGCTAATTATTATGCTACAACATGCTAATTGGTAGTCGTTGTAGCTCGTACGTTTTAAACAACTTGCCTCACAGCGTTCTTGCAGAATAATAGCCTACGATGTAGGCTGGTTTGGGAACCTGGCGAAAATGCCTGTCAAATGATAAGTCAATCGCCTTACCTCACCCGACACTGACAGCCTGACCACCCGCCTCGAAATGCAACACACAGACAGTATGAGTATCCACGATTTTTGAATGTATTGATATAGTCTCGTCGTGTTAGAAAAGGGTTTCCATTCAGTCGCGCTGCATGTTCGACGAGATGCATAACTCGTTATAGCAATACTAAAGTAGCACTGTATCAATACCTTGTAAAATAAGTTAATATGAGAGAAGGGAAATGTTTTGCCCAAGTTTTCCTTCATTCTTTCATTTACCACAAGGCCTTGTTAACCAAGAAGTCCGTTGACCCGTTATTTCTTTCTCTCTCTCTCTCTGCCATTGCGCAGCAGCAGGGTGCCTGTCTCACTCTCCACACCTCCTCCAAATAATGAAATAGAAATTAACGATGATCTCGCCACAAATACGACTGTTCGATGAAGACCTAGGACTACTACAGTTTCCTACAATAATGATTTAATGACAATGACGATGTTGTCCCTCGATCACCCTTCATTAAAACATTCATATCGCCTCAGGCGTCTACATCCTCGCGTAAAACAAAAACAAGTGTGTAAATAGAATACAAGCCAGAACCTTCATCCCAAGGAAAATATGGTCTACAACAGACGATGGAAAGGAATTTTAAAAAGTAAACGGGACATAGGCCTAGAGGAGCTAAAATAGCAGTGTCAGGCAACTGACAGCTGGACAAGTAGCCTATTGCCAGAAACGGTATTATGTAGGCCTATCATTTCAGTGACGGTCAGTATAATTGCCTCATTAATGCTTATATTGTAGCTTTAGCTGTAGGCCTCACTCCACTATCGTCCTTGGCATTGTTCAACAGCGTTTATGACGAAATCTGGCGCATGTGGGGGGTTGGGGGCTCGGACATTAAAAAAAATTGAAAAAAAAAAAAAATTGAAAAAAAATTGAAAAAATCCGACCGACCCATGACCAAACCTGACAACCAACCGGAACCAAACATTTATTTTTCTTAGGCCTAATTATGAGGGGCCCCTTTAAGCCAAAGGTGCCCGGGCCCTATTTCTCCTCCAGTTCAGCCCTCTGTAATGAATACCCACTGGGTAGCAATGCGGATTCAGAAGAGGAAGGAACATGTGATCAGTGTGTTGGACAGATTGATTTAATTAATTTTACATGACTGAGCCTTGCGGACATTATTTTACATTTTAAAACCCATGACATTGAACCATGATGAAACAAGTTTTCCATCTGCTGCTGCTGTAGGCTGGGCGGGTTGGATGGCGCTGGACAGTGATGTCCAGGGGGACATAGTTCAGCCATTTCTGTGTCACCTGTTTGACATGCTGATGCCGACCTGACCATTTATTCCTGATTACAGGGGGCGGCGAGGTGATTTAATATAATAGTGTTGCCTCTGGTCACCGGGTCTGTGATCGAGTCCTTTCCTCTCTCTAATGTGTTTTGGCGCTTCGGATGATTAAGTGTGTCTGAGGTGACGATACGTTTGAACTAACTAAATTGCAGAGGGAGTCCTGACATAAAGATGAAGACTTCATAACTTTCAAGTTGTGAGTGATTCATAATACATTTGACGTCTGTGTTTGCCATGAATCCGACTTCCTCAGTTGTTTTTTGATGGATCGGCAGCTCGAGGCTGTTTACATCAGAATCTCTCAGTAGTCAAGCTTTGCCTTCACATCCTGCATCCATGATGATTCAATTCAAAGGGCACAAGATGTTAATGTCTGAGTTAATTTTAAGGGTGAAGCTTGAGAGTGCATGATGGAGATTATTTTGAAGGCCATAATAATTGCAGTCGACCTCTGTCATCATAATGCATTAAGCTTTGCCCTCTGGGGATGCCAGCTATCCAACCTCATAGTTTTGACGGGTCTGTTCTGCAGCTCGAGGCTGTATTCCGTTTCCAACAGACTCTCAATATTAATGTTTGGA
The DNA here is from genome assembly GCF_034702125.1 of Engraulis encrasicolus. NCBI lineage: Eukaryota > Metazoa > Chordata > Actinopteri > Clupeiformes > Engraulidae > Engraulis > Engraulis encrasicolus. The sequence goes on along the minus strand of NC_085861.1, from coordinate 4,680,151 downwards.
AGTCAGAGGCGTGCCCTGTCCCTTTAGAAAGATGAAAAAAGTATTCTTATGGCTGCTCTTTGGTTCAAGGTTCAATGTCAAGAAAGTTGCTTGAAAAAACTTTTCTTCACCAAGGCACTCCAAAAAGTATAGTTAAAATGTCTTGAAGAAGGCTCATGCCCTGAAGAAGGCTCAACTGCCGCTACGCTTGGGCAATTTTAAAGTCCTTAATGGACATGTCATAATAATAAAGACATTTTAACTATACTTTTTGGAAGGCCTTGGTGAAGAAAAGTTTTTTTTCTGTTTTCAAGCAACTTTTTAAACTCTCGGTATTGTGAAGGTTTGACGTATACATTGTTTTAGCTACTTTTTGATTTACCATAGTTTTGACATGTCTGTTGGCCCTGAACTAAATTGCAGCTGGAAACTCTTAACTCTAACTTTTAGCCCAAATTGTGATTCATAATAGGGATGCACGATACACATTTTTCCACTTCTGATCCGATCCCGATATCTACATTTGGATATCTGCCGATACCGATACTACTCCGATCCTATACCAAAACCACATATATGCATGGGATTCAACTTGAGGTAATTAGGCCCAAGTAGGCTATTTGGTCAGAAAAGGAAGTTAGAAGAACAGGACACCAATTAATGAGTAAAAAGTAACAAGTAAGCTTAACTTAAAAAAGCAACAATCCCATCCTGAAAGCTAATATGCAAGTGTTCATGATTTCAAATTAACATTGGAAATGGCTCAATGTCAGATTCAGGAAAGTTCAGATACTTTAGGAAAATTCTGATCCGATCTCTGAATTATGTTGATATCTGAACCCGATACCGATACCCCATCCCTAATTCATAATGCATTAAGATTTGACCTCTGTGGTTGCCAGGTAATCAAATTCATAGTTCTGACAGGTCTGTTCTGCAGCTCGAGGCTGTTTTCTGTTTCCAACACACTCTCAGTATTGTGAAGGCTTGACTTATTGCTGTATACATGAATACTTGATAAATTTAATTCAGAGTTCAGACATCATACCCCTGCCTGTCTGTGTACTGAATCTTTAAGTGTGCTTAAAAGTTGAGAAGTGCACACAGAATAATTGAAGGCCAGAAATAATTGCAGTCAACCTCTTTTTTTTGGCGGCAGTTTTTTATTTGTATTTCTGACAAATCTGTTGGGTCTAACTGATCTGACTGATGCTGCCGTTTCAGTTTTCCGGCAGAGTCTCGAACGTTTTGTCTTTTTTTATATAAAAATAAAAGTCTATATGATTGTGTGATGCTTTTCATATGGGTCATTTCACGTGAAATCAGACACTTTGGGACCCGACCGACCCGGATTTCAATCATACTTGGTGTGCCTTTTCAGTAGCAAGGTAGCACCCCAGAACTGCATTGGTTTGAATCTGACACTAATATTAAGGGAGAAACAGACTAGGAAAGGTTCACATGTGAGGGTAGGACACTATACATTCAGCCTTGAATATATCAGTCAGTGTTAGTCACAAAAAGATGCCTGTGGTGTTGTTTGAAAGCTCTTTTCTGGCTCTACATATTACACAGTCACCTTGGAATACAACTACTCTCAGAATATGAATTATGATAAATTGAAAAATTAAAAATTGAATATCTAAAAAAACTATATTTTAAAATGGCCAGTTCCTTGTCCAAACGTAGCCGGCAATGTCATGAGCAGCACCTAAAATGCTGGTGTTCGGTTTGTTATTCATTTCAGAGAGAAGTTGACTCACAAATATGGCATCATACAGACCACTTACTAATAATATGGTAATACCATAGTAGCATCACATGACAAAACAAAAACAAAACAAAAATGGTCAGTGTCCATGGTCCCAGGTTTCAGAAACTAAGGCAGATGTCCATTTATACACACGAAATGAAGATATGTGAATGTTTGAACATTCCTTCTCTGTGTACCTATGCCATCTTCCCTTTACCGTACTTTAAAGAGATAATCAATGGCTACACTCTCATTTTGTACTCTACCAGTGCATTTGAAGCAGCAGCTGTGTCTTTTGTAGATAATGTATAAGTACGTCCCGTTGCAGTTACAGGTTCCACTACCAGAAGCACATCCTGATGATCCATGACAAGTCTATCTGGTCTGAAGGGAAAAGTGAAGGATGGAGATGGCCCATGAGGATGCAGGAAGTTCAGTTTCACCTCTCCAGTGCTCGGCATACATTCCTCAGCACATGCTAGCCACCAGTTGCCATCATATACAGCTACAATATACCCTTTGATGCTTGAAAATGTAACACATTCCTTTACTGAGCTCACTCTTTCAACTCTGCCTTCTCTGAATGCTGAAAATGGCCTAACTTCCACTGTGTCCATTGACAATGGGTAGAAGCTGTGTAGTTTTTGAGTACCTGGAATAGTTCTTGCAGATTCAAACCTTTTCAACAGGTTCTCAGCTTCATGATGGTACATCTCTGTTGTGGCAAACTGGCAATGGATGTTCTTGACATTATCCTTGACAAATTCAAACAGTTGGTATGGCGTTACAATTTAATTGTCAATAGGACGTTGCAGACTTGCTCGTGCAGCAAGCCATTTTACTGTCCCTCCAACGCCATCACATGGACCTTTGCCATGTGATGTGGCAAAAAAGTGCCACTCTGCAGGTATGTGAAAATCTGCCTCGTGGTGGCACAAATTTGTTGTGTTTTTAAGGTTCTTATATTGTGCAGCACAGCCATCAGAAAAAATATAGGATCTTCTTTGGACGTTCTGTCATTGATGAAGTGTCACTGAGGAACTGAATTAGGAGCTTCTGAAACAGATGTACAGCAATTGTATCATGAATGTTGCAGTCTGAAATAACAACAAAACAGATTTTTTTCCCAGTTTCAACTGATCTTGGTAGTAGCATACAAATGGATGGATTGTGGCCTGCACTGGTTGTTCCAGTGAAATGATTGAATAGCATCTTGAATTACAAAACTATAGTTTTAAAAACGTTCCTGGTTCAAGGGAGTCAGTCAAGGATAATGTCAGAGAAGGCAGAGTTGAAAGAGTGAGCTCAGTAAAGGAATGTGTTACATTTTCAAGCATCAAAGGGTATGTTGTAGCTGTATATGATGGCAACTGGTGGCTAGCATGTGCTGAGGAATGTATGCCGAGCACTGGAGAGGTGAAATTGAACTTCCTGCATCCTCATGGGCCATCTCCATCCTTCACTTTTCCCTTCAGACCAGATAGACTTGTCATGGATCATCAGGATGTGCTTCTGGTAGTGGAACCTGTAACTGCAACAGGACGTACTTATACATTATCTACAAAAGACACAGCTGTTGCTTCAAATGCACTGGTAGAGTACAAAATGAGAGTGTAGCCATTGATTATATCTTTAAAGTACGGTAAAGGGAAGATGGCACAGGTACACAGAGAAGGAATGTTCAAACATTCACATATCATCATTTGGTGTGTATAAATGGACATCTGACTTAGTTTCTGAAACCTGGGACCATGGACACTGACCATTTTTGTTTTGTTTTTGTTTTGTCATGTGATGCTACTATGGTATTACCATATTATTAGTAAGTGGTCTGTATGACGCCATATTTGTGAGTCAAATTCTCTCTGAAATGAATAACAAACCGAACACCAGCATTTTAGGTGCTGCTCATGACATTGCCGGCTACGTTTCGACAAGGAACTGGCCATTTTAAAATATAGGTTTTTTAGATATTCAATTTATAATTTTTCAATTTATCATAATTCATATTCTGAGAGTAGTTGTATTCCAAGGTGATTGTGTAATATGTAGAGCCAGAAAAGAGCTTTCAAACAACACCACAGGCATCTTGTTGTGACTAACACTGACTGATATATTCAAGGCTGAATGTATAGTGTCCTACCCTCACATGTGAACCTTTCCTAGTCTGTTTCTCCCTTAATATTAGTGTCAGATTCAAACCAATGCAGTTCTGGGGTGCTACCTTGCTACTGAAAAGGCACACCAAGTATGATCGAAATCCGGGTCGGTCGGGTCCCAAAGTGTCTGATTTCACGTGAAATGACCCCCATATGTCTCTTGCATAATAAAAATCTATGTGTGTGTGATGTTTTTCATACATGTCTTACATAAAAATCTATGTGGGTGTACAAATTCCCCCGTGACCTTATGCATGGCGTTTGGCTTGCAGTGCGTGGGATCAGGCTTCTTCTCTGGCTGTAGAGAGGGGCTCCCAGATGAGAGGCTGGCTGGCTGGCTGGCTGGCTGGCTGGCTGGCTGTAGGAGCACTAGAGCAGTGATTCTCAAAGTGTGGTCCAGGGACCACTGGTGGTCCGCGACAGAGCTCAGGTGGTCCACGAGGGGAATTCTACATTTCCAAGACAAGCTAGCAGTAGGCTGTATTCGCATAGCATAATTACAACGATAAACATAAGCTTAAGTCTTATTTTCACCACATAAGACTGACTTGTAAATGTGAATAAAAAGCAAGTGATCTGCATCCAAAGTAGCAGTATCAAATTACCACCTGTCAACTGTAAATTCAGTTGACAGGTGGTCCCCGAACATTTTGGGGGACAAAATGGTCCACGGTCTGAAAAAGTTTGAGAAACACTGAGCTAGAGCGAGCAGCCGAGGGATGAATAACCCATGAGAGAGTAGCTGGCCAGGGACAGTCGAGCTCCAGGGCCAGATTAACACACAGGCTAGACATGGCTGCAGCCTAGGGCCCACACCTGACAGGGGGGCTACAATTGCCTATACCAGCCTAGGGGCCCTATACCATTTTAATGCAGCGCTATCAAGCTCCCTTGCTCATTAGGGCATAGCTGGCCAGGGACAGTCCAGCACCAAGGCTGGATTAATGCACAAGCTACATATGGCTGCAGCCTAGGGCCCACACCTGCCAAGGGTGGCGCCAATTGGACAAAGTGGGATGTGGAATTGAAAAGTGAGATGTGATGTGAAATTGAAAAGTGTTGTTGAGTTTTAGTTTCCAATCTTGTTAATATTCATTCTTGGCTTGCCTTGGAATAATGACACTCTGCTTCCACACCTCCCCCCCCCACCCCCACCCCAAATTGTTGCAGAATTTGTCTTGCGTGGGGGCCTACAGCAACCTATAGCCTTGAGGCCCCATACCATCTTAATTCTGCCCTGTCGGGCTCCCTTGCCCATGAAGGCGTAACTGGCGTAACTGACATGTAATTGAGCTTCCTAGCCGACTTTAGTTGGCCTGGGATAGTCAAGCTCCCTTGCCCATGAAGGCTTAACCAAAAATACTGGATAAGAGAAAGATAACGCAAACCACGCCCACTCAATTCAAAAGCGTGGGCTCAAGTTGGGTCTCCTAAGGGGGCGTTGTCCCCTCCTTCTTCTTCTATTTTTGAGGTGTTTGCTCAAGACGTGCGCTACTGCCATCTACAGCGCTAAGGGGACTTGATTTATTCTCAACCTCAGGACTCCTAAGGTCTCCTAACCTAAGGTCTCCTAAAGGGGCGTTCACCCGACATTAAGTGGATACCGGAAAGGAAATAAAATGACGCTCCTTGTTAGATCCACTCTCTTTGGCGTAGCTGCTGGCCAAGGATGAGGTAGTTGAGCTTCCTAGCCGACTTTAGTTGGCCTGGGATAGTCGAGGTCCCTTGCCCATGAAGGCGTAGCTGGCCAGGGATGAGGTAATTGAGCTTCCTAGCCGACTTTAGTTGGCCTGGGATAGTCAAGCTCCCTTGCCCATGAAGGCTTAACTGGCCAGGGATAGTCCAACTCCCTCGCCGGCTTAGTTGAGTCACCTCCTGCGCCTCTAAGGCAGCAGCACTGATTAGCACTCTGGCTGGGCTGGTGGACTGGTAGGTAGCATTACCAGAGACAATTCATGATTAAGAGACCGGCTTTAGATCTGAGGGTTGCAGGTTCGAATCCCTCTCTTCCACTTACACAATCTCATAATCTGCATAATATCCTGCAGTCTATAGCTTCCAATATGCACATGAACACAGTGTAACCGCAGAAATACACCAGCGGCGATCTGAGCGAGGCGAGCGACGGAAGTAATTGATTTTGTATTAAGTTGCGAGACAAAAACGATTCTGGAGACTAGAGCAATTTGCGCAACGAGAACAACAGTTTGAAGGTGAAATCCTCTCAACTTTCTATGATGCGGTTCGGCGACAAGTCGCGACAGCCAATGACTGTAGAGAGGTCAGTGACCACAGCCAATGGGAATGCTTGAATGCTTTGCCTTCTGCCTGTAAGGACATACTCCAGTCTCCTCAATCGCTTGTATCGCTTGCTGCTGCACTCTGTCGCTTGAATCGCATCGCGCCTGGTCTATTCATGCGGTTATGCTTGCTCACTGCCTGAATCAAGCATTCTAAAAAAAGTTCTATTGTGCAACACCTCCACCCCAATGTACATGTGCTTGTTGACACACACACACTTGCACACACACTCATGAACACATGCCTTCACACACATGCTCACATGTGCACATATTCACACACACTCCCACTCTGGCTATGGCACGTTCCCCTTTACAGTGTGATCACAGCTCTGCCCATGTGTGATGTGATTTCACACTCTTTCCCTTTACTACCATTTTCATACGCTTTGTACTCACATGTGCTAAAACCTACACATACTAAGTATGCATAGCACATTCATCATACACATGGTGTGTAGGCACTTCCTGATCTTACTTCTGCTCCTGTAGTGCAGGGGTGGGGAACCTTTTTCATTCGAAGGGCCACTTCAAATTCATCCGAGGGTCGCATTATGAACACAAATCAGGATTTACCCCTGAACTTTGGGCCAATATTGAAGGCAGCCACCTTTAAAACAGACCCCAGCTTCTCTAGGTCCACTGAATATAACTTAATTGTATTGAGATTAAGATTCCTTAACAAAATATGTCATATTTCATGTGAAGCTGCATAACATTAAAATTATATCGGGTGCCGGATGAAACGGCCTCAAGGGCCGCAAACGGCCCTCGAGACATAGGTTCCCTGCTGTAGTGAGTGTGTGAACTGCTTTCAGTAGTAAAGTAAAGCCACAAGCTCACAGGCCTGTGCTCATCACTACTCAATATGTTTTTTTGGTCCTACATAGACATCTGAGTAGTTTGAAAACAAGGAAAAATCCACACACTGTTGCTGCTCACCGATTTATTGAACACAAAGTTTCGACCTCAGGCGGTCTTCCTACACCTATATATACCTGACGAAGACGAAGCCTGATATCGAAACGTTGTGTTCAATAAACCGGTGAGCAGCAACAGTGTGCGGATTTTTCCTTCTTCTTTTACGCACGTCTGTTTGATCCAGCACCTGTTTTACTGGATGTCGGCGTGCATCACTTACACTACTGTTAGTCTGAAAACAAGCCCTGAAGATGTGGCTCTTTGAGGCCTTACTATACTGCAGTCAGGGGTGTAGTGGGCGTGGTACGCGGGGGTACGCATTCCACCCACTTCTCATGAAGTGAGATTTAAAAAAAAAGTCTTCTGCCCATGTTTGAATACAAAAAGGAATGAGCACATAGCAGTATTGCAGGTGATTGGCCAAACAGACGAGAACGGAGAAGCAACGACTTTAGATCAAGGACAGTTGGCGGACTTGACAGGATAAGCTGCCTAATTATTTGATGACATTAAAAATGTACGCGTACCCCCACTTTAAAAATCCAAAAAATGTGGCATCACCGGGTACTGACAAGTGAAGGGTAGCGTGAGCAATACAACTGCAGATTGAAATTGACTGTAGTGGTCCTTTAATTAACCTTTCCTGAATGTATGTAATCTTTGTCATCCCAACAGCTGTATTCACATACAGTAATAGGCTATTTTTTAGTGTCCAGATTTGTCTTGTATTGTTACTTAGTAAAGGCCAAGCGCAGTGGTGTAGTGGGGATTTTTAAAGTGGGGGTACGCGATTTTTAATGTCATCAACACTGACTGCAGTGGTCTCCAAATGGCGGCCCGCGGGCCAGATCCGGCCCGGGCACGGTAAACATTTGGCCTGCCATGAGGTTGGAACAAATTAAAACATACATCCTATCTGCGGCCATACAGCTGGGTGATTTGTTTGGCCCTCGGCCTCAATTGCATTACATCATTTCGCCCTTGCAGAAAATTTCCTGGTTTTTAGCTTTTATAGCCGCTTTTCTAGTACTTCAACATGATCTCCAAAAATTCCGTGCTCCTGGACACGGATGTTAAGGACACAAAATCCGTGTCCAGGAGCACGGATTTTGCCAAAATTCCGTGCTCCTGGACACAGAATTGTTTTCCGTGCTCCTGGACACGGAATTGTTTGAAGTGCTTTCTAAAGGCTATTTCCACAGTCTTGTGTTTTCTCAGGATTTTTCTAATTTCAAATATTTTGTCTAAAAAAAAAAACATTTCTTACTGACAGGTTAGGGTTAGGGATTGTTTTGGTCTGGGCACAGCTAGTTTTCTTTCATTCATTATATGAGTTTGATAGCCTAGCAACCAACTGGAAAAGGTATTTCTCAAAAACATGTCTTTAATGACAGGTTAAGGTTAGGGAATGTTTTGGTCAGGGCACAACTTAAATTGCTATAGCATTATTTTGTTTAGGATTAGCATTTGGTATGTATTTTCTAATGATAGAGTTAACACAGTGCTGTGGTAATAGCCTATATAAAGCACTTCCGTGTGCCCATCACGGAAAACAATTCCGTGTCCAGGAGCACGGAAAACAATTCCGTGTCCAGGAGCACGGAATTTTGGCAAAATCTGTGCTCCTGGACACGGATTTCGTGTCCTTAACATCCGTGTCCAGGAGCACGGAATTTTTGGAGATCAGGCTGAGTACTTCCATAACGGCATGTGCACTTGATCATCATGTCTGTGACTGTGCATATTCATCTTGTGTGTGCGCGTGTGTGTGTGTGTGCGTGCATAACACATCACTGTGTGGCTCAATAAACCATGCAGCAGTTGTGAGGTCAGCAGTATTCAGTGTGTGTGTGTGTGTGTGTGTGTGTGTGTGTGTGTGTGTGTGTGTGTGTGTGAATAGCACATCAGTGTGTGGTGCAATAAGCCATGCAGCAATTGTGAGGTCAGCAATATTGAGCTGCATGAGGAATGCAGTTCGAGGCATCCACAGCTGGCCCGCCCTATGACTGTGTGAGTGTGTGAGTGTATGCTGGAGTGTGTGTGTGAGCGAGTGAGTGAGTCCCTTTGGGCCTGTGTGTATGTGTGTGTGTGTGTGTGTGTGTGTGTGTGTGTGTGTGTGTGTGTGTGTGTGTGTGTGTGTGTGTGTGTGTGTGTGTGTGTGTGTGTGTGTGTGTCCGTCCCTCCCTCTCTCTGGCTCATTTTGTCATTTTGTGTGCGTGTGTGTGTGTGACTGTGTGTCCATGTTCGTCCCTCCCTCTGGGTCATTTTGTGTGCGTGTGTGACTGTGTGTGTTTACCAGGGTCTGTGTGTGTGTTGTGCCCAGCCCATGTTGTGTGTCAGCAGGCTGTAGAAGGATCCAGTTTCCTCCTGCTCCCCTCACAACACAGCTGATGCTCCTACACAGCACGTGTGTGTGTGTGTGTGTGTGTGTGTGTGTGTGTGTGTGTGTGTGTGTGTGTGTGTGTGTGTGTGTGTGTGTGTGTGTGTGTGTGTGTGTCCCTCCTTCTGGGTCGTGTGTGTGTGTGTGCCCCCCCCCCCCCTCTCTCTCTCTCTCTCCCCTCCCCCCCTCTCTCTCTCTCTCTCTCTCTCCCTCCTTCTCTCCCCCCCGCCCTCTCTCTCTCTCTCTCTCTCTCTCTCTCTCTGTCTCTCTCTCTCTCTCTCTCTCTCTCTCTCTCTCCCTCTCTCCCTCTCTCTCTCTGCCTCTAAGAAGGGGAGTAGTACTGTATACTTTCTGTGTTCTGCACCTGCTCCCCTGACACCATCTGTTGTGCTGGATAACCCAGTCACCTAAATCCACCCTCACTATACGATACCAAGAGCATGCTAGCAATGTGAAGCGTAACAGGTGTGTGTGTGTCTGGGTGGGTGGGTATGTGTGTTTGTGTGTGTGTGTGTGTCAGGGTGGGTGGGTGTGTGTGTGTGTGTGTGTGTGTGTGTGTGTGTGTGTGTGTGTGTGTGTGTGTGTGTGTGTGTGTTTGTGTGTGTGTCAGGTTGGGTGGGTGGGTGTGTGTGTGTGTGTGTGTGTGTGTGTTTGTGTGTGTGTCAGGGTGATTGACAAATGCTAACCTGAGATACAAATTATCCAGGGCAGATTCTGGTACTGGTTCTTAACTTTTCTGAACAAGTGCCCCCGTGACCTAATCATAAACCTGAACGCTCCCCAAGGGCTCTGTAACGCCCCCTGGGGAGAGCCCCCGTTGAGAAACGCTATTCTGGTATAAAGGGCTTTTCCCCAAATCCACAATAGGTAAAAAAAAAGCTTTGTTTGCATGTAGAAAGCTATGCTGATGCCAGATTAGTGGACTGCATGTGAGTGAATAACAGTTAAGTGATGACGTAATGATGTATAAATAGTTATGTGTGGTGTGTTGGTGTTGTGGTATAATGCAGCATTGTGTTCATGCAGAGTCAGTCTCTGCCTGTATAGCCTCCTGGCAGCTTGGTGGAAGTGGCAGCAGCAGTGTCCTCACATACACTTCACTAATCTGGCATTCAGACTTGTTGTGGTTAGTTGGTTCACCCACATTCATGTGTAGATTAAGGACAAGTCTGCCACCTTCACTATTCTGGTATAATGGGCCTTTATCAGAGATTCTTTAAGTATATAGAGATATGCCAACATAATAGGTTTCTATGGGCACCTAACACGGCCAGGTTCCGGTCTGCCTAAAGGGGCGTGTCATAATGCTCCTAGCATTGAATAGAACAGTCCTTAGGTCTGCCTAGGTCTACCTAAAGGGGGCCATAATAGAAACAATGGGCCAATGGAACCTCTCTCTCTCTACTCTCTCTGCCTTTATGGTTATGTACTATAATCCACATGTGTGGTGTGGTGGTCTTGTGGTATAATGCAGCATTGTATATTGATGCAGAGTCAGAGACTGCCTCCGTAGCCACCTGGAAGCTTGGTGGAAGTGGCAGCAGCAGTGTCCTCACATGCACTACACTAATCTGACATTCAGACTTGTGTGGTTAGTTGGTCACCCACATTCATGTGTAGATTGAGGACAAGTCTGCCACCTTCACCACCAGTCTTTTTTTAGAGAAAGTGCGCTCAACTTCCCACTGTTTCTTACAAAGTCTTCGGGTGAGAGCAAACAGCAAAGTTCATGTTTTACTGTTTACAAGTACATGTTTTACTTACTTTTGCAGGTGTGCGGCTTTTTTACTAAACCTTCACCACCAGCCCTTAACACAGTAACTGTTTCTTAAGATCATCAGCCACTTTGGCTAGTGCTTTTCCCTGCGTAATTACTCATTCAGTAGGCTATGTCCTCCTGCCAGGTTTGTTCAGTTCTTTTCTTTAGCATGCTAAGTCATCAGCAGAGCTTTCTACATGCAAACAAATATTTTTTCTTGCGCAAATAAGTTTAGTTTAAGGACACGTCTGCCACCTTCACCACTAGGGCTTAGCATTAACTTTAACTTTTTTTAAAAGCTCATCAGCCACTTTGTTAGTGCTAGGCTAGTGCTTTCGCTCGCTGCGTAATTACTCATTCAGTCTGTCCTCCTTCCAGGTTTGTTCAGTTCTTTTCTTTAGCATGCAAAGTCCTCATCAGCATAGCTTTCTAACAAAGCTTTTTTTCTTGCACAGCAACGATTAATGTACTGCGTGCCATGAAATAGCTGCATTGGTAGGTAGCTCTGGGTACGTAATGCCAACCATTCATTACTGTTCCAGAGAATCTGCATGGCTTGCGCAATGTAATGCCACACAGGGCTTCCTCGTTCCTTTTTTGGCCCGCGGCCGCTTGTTGTTTCTGACTTCACTTCGCTGTTAAATGAGGAGGAGTGTTTAGGAGAGTGATGCGTCATGAGATCTCCTCATCCCAATAGATTAGCTGTTTTATGAGGTCATTGGCAGAAAGAGGTGTGCGTGTGTTGGTGTGCGTGTGTGCGCGCGTGCGCGTGTGTGTGTGTGTGTGTGTGTGTGGACATTTGAATTGCACTTTTGCAAGATATTGAAATAAACTTCTGTTGTCAGTGACGTCATCTTCACGAGGCCGCAAGGAGGCAAGTGAGCAAGGGAGGACGGACTGGGAAGAACCGAATGTGCATATTTCCAGTGCCTCGTACCTGCTGTAGGATGGACTGGGAAGAACCACATGTGCATATTTCCAGTGCCTCGTACCTGCTGCTTGCTCTGCTCTGAACCTAATGTGCATATTTCCACTGTAGTGCCTCGTACCTGCTGCTTGGGAAGAACCTAATGTGCATATTTCCAGTGCCTCGTACCTTCTGCGTGCTCTGCTCTGCTCATGCCAGGCTGTCATGTGTGGCCTTGAGAATAAGATCACTGCCCTGTTGGCTAGGGCTGGGCGATATGACGAGACATATATCGTGAGGACGAGAGAAACGTGTCTTGGGAAACGAGATGACTGGTGAAAACAGGCGATGAAAGATTTTTTTCGACCCTGTCCGTCAAACTGGTTGACTGTTTTTTTTTTAAGGCTATATCGTGATACATATCGCTATCGTGATATAAAATAATCCATATCGCGATATACATTTTTTTCCATATCGCCCAGTCCTACTGCTGGCTAGAGAGCATGGTGTGGTGGCTGTGGCACGCAGGAGTCACCTTGACAGACACACGGGTCATCTGACTGGACTGGACTTGACTGGACTGGAAGGTCAGCTGAGACATCTGGGTGTGTGGATGTGCATGGATGTTGCTCCTCTGGAGCTAAATTGATCCGATTGGCCACATCTTCCGCCGCTGTCCAATATGCGGACTCCTGTCCTTGGCCTGTGCGTGTGGCCTCACCTTATGTCAGGGATGTCAAACTCAAATTTGGCCCGCGGAGCAATTTTATTCAGCCCGCCAGATCATTTCAAATGTGTATAGTTGACCCACATACACCATTAATGTATAGCGTAACATGACTTGAACATGGAATTTGCTGTGTCACAGGATGTGGAAAGAGTGTATGTAAAATGCATGCACTAATTTAGTCATTTTAAAAAAAAAAAATTGAGTTCGGCCCGCGACTTTTTTGATTTTGGCCCTCGGTCAATTTGAGTTTGACACCCATGACTTACGTGGACACCCCAACTCTGTGGAGAAAACAATAACGTTTCCCCGCTGTCACAACAACTTTTTTGGGGACTGTTCTTCATTCACCATCCCGATTACAAATGAGAAAATGACATTAGAATTCTGCTTTTGCAAGATATTGAAATACAGTTAGTGACGTCATCACAAGGCCACAAGCAGGCAAGTGAGCAAGGGAGGACGGGAGTTAGGATATTAGAGAGACTTCTCCGCTCTGCTGTATGCTCTGCTCCTCCCAGGCTCTATGGCCTTAACAATAAGATCACTGCCCTGTTGGCTAGAGAGCATGGTGTGGTGGCTGTGGCACGCAGGAGTCACCCTGACGGACACACGGGTCATCTGACTTGACTGGATTGGGCTGGCAGGTCAGCTGAGACTTTGGGGTGTGTGGATGTGCATAGATGTTGCTCTTCTGGAGCCTGATTGGCACATCTTCCGCCACACGGCCGGGTCATCTGACTTGACTTGACTGGGATGGCAGGTCAGCCGAGACATCAGAGCGGCTATCAAGCCTTCATCAGTGCGTGGTGAATAAGATCACTGCCCTGTTGGCTAGAGAGCAGTGTGGCTGTGGCACGCAGGAGTCACCTTGACAGACACACGGGTCATCTGACTGGACTGGACTTGACTGGGTTGGCAGGTCAGCCGAGACATCAGAGCGGGACGGGTGGATGTGCATGGATGTTGCTCCTCTGGAGCTAAATTGATCCTGATTGGCACATCTTCCACCCACCACTCCCTCGCCTCACCTCCGCCACACCCTCCCCTCCCCTCGCCTCCGCTACACCCACGCCTCCCCTCCCGTCAGGAATGATCTCTCAGGACTTTGAGAGACTGACTCAGAGTCTGCCTTGAGACTGAGTTGTGCCCGTGTGTGCCCGTGTGTGCCCGTGTGTGTGCCCGTGTGCCCGTGTGTGTGCCCGTGTGTGTGTGTGTGTGTGTGTGTGTGTGTGTGTGTGTGTGTGTGTGTGTGTGTGTGTGTGTCAGAGAGTTTGTGAGTGAGTGAGTGTGTGTGTGTGTGTGTGCGTGCGTGTACGCAACATGACACTGCCATGAGTAACTCTCTCTAGAATGAGTTGCTTCACGGCAGGAAATCGGATTGTGTGTATTGCGTGTACTCTGGCCCAACTGGATATTTTAGGCTTTTTGTTTGTGTGTGTGTGTGTGTAGTTGTGTGTGTGTGTAGTGTGAGTGTGTGTGTGTGTGTAGTTGTGTGTGTAGTTGTGTGTGTAGTTGTGTGTGTGTCTGTGTGTGTGTCTGTGTGTCTGTGTGTCTGTGTGTGTCTGTGTGTCTGTGTTTTGTGTGTAGTTGTGTGTTTTGTGTGTAGTTGTGTCTTTTGTGTGTAGTTGTGTGTTTTGTGTGATTGTTTATTTTTTTCAGAGCTCACTTTCAGTAGGATAATACGATTGTTTTCCTTTCTGTTTTTTGTAATTCTTGCAATATTAACCCTTTTACCAAAATTGTTGAGCAGTAGAATTCTGGCCCCTTGGCTTTTTTAACTACAGTATACTCTATTGATTCAGGTAGCAGTTTGTAAGAGCAAAAAAACAAGATGGCTTTGGTCGAAACGTCTGTCTGTTTGACATACAGTGTGAAGTGTGCAGAGTCAGACCTACCTTCTTCAACTAGCTGTTAGTTATGAACATTGTCATTACCATAGTTGTATAAAGGACAATTAGAAGTGGAGTACTCTTACAGATGTCATTACAATGCTATTGGTACTGTGTGATAATACATGGTTTCAACTTTGTTATACCACTAGTAGCGCTGTAATTACATCTAAGTAAGGAGTACTTCTAGTTTATACAACTCTGACTGGTCATGTGCATGAGTGACACACATGGTAAACTAACTCACAGAGTGCATCTTAATATGTGACCTTGCCTCCTCCACTTGCGCTTGTCTCCTCGCCCCGCCTCCTGGCCCCTCCTTCGTGGAGAAAACGATAAAGTTTCCCAGCTGTCAGCCTAGCCACAACAACTTTTGAGGGACTGTTTTTCATTCACCATAACAATTGCAAACGAGAAAAAGACTCTACAATTGAGCTTTTGCAAGATATTGAAATATAATGCTGTTGTCAGTGATGTCATCATGACGAGAAGCGAGTGGAGGAGGCAAGTGGAGGAGGCAAGGTCCCATATTGAGATGCACTCACACACTCCCCAGCCTGCTGTGTAGAGTAGACAAGGCGGTAGTAGACTCATCCTGGTTGAGTGTGGTGTACAGAGATGGAGAGTGGCACATGTCCTGTCCTCTCCACTCGACCCCCCACGCTCTCCTGTCATGTGACATGTGACATGCCCTGTCCTCTCGACCCGACCCCCCACCTCCTCCACCTCCTCATCTAGATTGACAGAATTAGAGCAGTGCCCTGAGGATGGTGGATAGTGGGGTTGGGGAGGTTGGGGGTTAGGATGAGGGGGCAAACAACGAGCAAAAAAGAAAGGAAAGAGGGGGAAAAAAGCATTCAGCCCCCTCAGCTGCCCTCTCCATCTCCCATGGCAACAGCCCCCAATTAGCTCATCGTCCGACGTCCATATCGTTCCCGCCATCATGCCAAAGAAGATACATTTTTTTAAAAATAAAATAAATTGTGGCATTAAACAACAGCAAAGACAGTAGAGTTGCCTCTGGTGTGCCCAGTATGATGCCTAGTATGCCTAGTATGATGCGGATACATGCAGCATGCTGTATTGTGTTGTGTGCGTGTTTGCAACTGTGTCCAGTTGAGGCATGTGATTGGCTAGCTGGGATTGGCTACCCAGCACCAGGCGCTGCGGGTCAGGGTCACTGGAGCCAACAGCAGGACTCATTAGCAGGATCCATCCTCCTCCATCCCTCTCATTCCCCTCCTCCATCCTCATCCATCCTCCTCCATCCCTCTCATTCCCCTCCATCCTCCTCCATCCTCCTCCATCCCTCTCATTCCCTCTCATCCTCCTCCATCCTCCTCCATCCTCCTCCATCCCTCTCATTCCCCTCCATCCTCCTCCATCCCTCTCATTCCCCTCCCCCATCCTCATCCATCCTCCTCCATCCCTCTCATTCCCTCTCATCCTCCTCCATCCTCCTCCATCCCTCTCATTCCCTCTCATCCTCCTCCATCCTCATCCATCCCTCTCCTGCCCCCCTTCTCCCTACTCTCTCTCCCGCTCCCTCCTCCCCTCACTATACCACACCACTCCACTCCACTCCTCTCTCTCCACTCCCCTCTCCTGCTATTTTCCATTAAGGAATTGTGTTTGAGGTTGTGCGCAAAATCATGGCACTTTGTCCTTCACCTGTGGATAGTATACACGTCTACCGCCAGCTTCATGAGAACAATGTTTCACTGTCGGCTACTGTGATAAGCGGTGGGAAATATAGCCTATGCGATGTCATCTCAGTGGAGTTCCGTGCATGGGATTTCATCTGGGTCAGTCAGAAATGGCAGTTTGCTTTAGCGCCAGGAAGAGTGTTTTTTCAAACAAGAAAACTGGTTCATCATAGGCAGGTATGCATGGCTAAACTGACTTTACCGTTTGCCCAAGTGCTATCGTTTTCCTCTGGTAATAGCACCGGGCGTCACTACAGTTAGGTGACCTCGCGCGCATAATAAACCCATTAAAATATAGGCATAGGCTTGAGTGTCTTTCAGAGCAATATGAACCAGCTTGGCTTTGCAACTAAACAAAATACTTTCCTGATGTCTACTTAACTAAATTAAGCTGCATTTTGTCTAATATTTGGAGACATCGCCTTACCCTTTCTGCAGAGCGATTTTGGGAAGCGCCTCTCTCTCGTTCTCTCTCTGGTTCTCTCGCTCACACACAAAGCGACGCTTGCACTCTTCGCAAGACATATGTCACTTGACTCATCTTGTTGGATAGACCAGCCAAACTTGCAAGCTAGATAGCCAATAGTTTCGATTTAGCTGCTTGGAGAGGAGGCAAAATTGGTACAATTTAGGCTGCATGAAAGCATACACGTTAACTTTCACGTTGTGCGATGGATGGAGACAAGTTTGGAATCGCTCCCTCTCTCACCCTCTCTCGCTCACACATACACGCGCGACGTAATTCTCTGCACTCTTCGCAAGACACTTGACTAGTCTTATTGGATACCATCCAAACTTGTAAGCTAGATAGCCAATAGTTTCGATTGTGCTGCTTGGACTGGATGTATTTAAACTGTTAAAATTTAGGCTGCATTAAAGCATCCACACGTTTCAACTTTCACGTTGTGCGATGGGTGGAGACAAGTTGGGAATTGCTATAAATTAGAGATTTTTTTTAAACATGGGCTGGCAAGATGTAAATGACCTGCACTGCTTGAAAAAGACGATCGACTATGTGCCTCAGGCATCTTAACCCCTTAAGACGCACCCCCTTTTTCAGACTTCATTTGCGAAATTGGCATACCCAATTTGAAAGTAGCACAGATCCCACATGGTTGTAGATACATGCATGTGCATGTACCCATTGTAAAGGTAACACTCTCAGGTTCATGCCTAAAGTGTCAGTATGATTTTATGATGTTCTATCAGAGAAATACAGTTGTTTGAATGGAATAAAAATATAGTTTTTTTGTTCCCGTATAGCATCTTTTCTTGAAAATGACTGAGATTGACAGCTCCAGCAACCTGTCAGCTCTGTAATGATACATTGAGACCAAAGACACAAGTGTCTGCTTCCAACAGCAAAAGAAATGGAAGAAAAATACCAAACTATGAATATTTTATGGGTTTTTTTCTCTTGGTATACCCATGCGCTTTTGTTGGGTACCTTTTGGTGATGCCCAAGAACCTTTTTGGATAGGTAAGAAGGACACCAGAATCAAAAGCCTGTAACTTCAGAATGCCACATGCTAGAAACACAGTTCTGGTTTCTATTGAAAGCTAACATCTTGGGGCTTCCAATCATGGACTTGGATTGGGTGCTAGACATTTTGGATTAGATTGGCATAAGCATAAACTCAAAAATATCATTTTTTCTTATTACGTCTATGGGGTATTGATGAAAGAAAGGCTAAAACAATTGAAGTATGAACAAGTATTTAATAAAATAGTAGAAATAAGAAAGGCAAAATATTTAAAATAATTAAAAAATCAACTATATACAAACAAGAACATAACATAACAATATCAATATAACTAATAATACAAAACTAATACAGTGTATAATACAGAGTGTGTGTGTGTGTGTGTGTGTGTGTGTTGTGTGTGTGTGTGTGTGTGTGTGTGTGTGTGTGTGTGTGTGTGTGTGTGTGTGTGTGTGGTGCAAACCATGCCATGTGGCAATGAAAAGTGTGAAAATGAAATCCAGTCCGGAAGTCCAGCATCATTCTTTCTTCCCTTTGTGTGTGTGTGTGTGTGTGTGTGTGTGTGTGTGTGTGTGTGTGTGTGTGTGTGTGGGTGTGTGTGGTGTGTGTGTGTGTGTGTGTGTGTGTGTGTGTGTGTGTGTGTGTGTGTGTGTGTGTGTGTGTGTGTGTGTGTGTGTGTGTGTGTGTGTGTGTGTGAGTGAGAGAAAGAGAAGTAGGGGGGAGAGGGGGAGGGGGGAGTCCTACAAATTGTTCTTTGTATGCCACTCATTGTAGCAGTCCCTCTTCACCGTAAAGCACAGCACTACCTGGCATGAAGTGCACTCTGTGGTGCTCTTCAGGGAACAGTTCACACACCTCCGCCTCCCTGCTGTGCCATCTTCCGTGTAGTGCCTCAGTTTGTGATGTGCACCTTGGGGAGCTGGAGCAGGTGATGGAGGAGGGTCAGTTGAAGGTGACCCCGCTGCCTTCAGCTCCAACACCAGGGCCTCCCGGAACGCCTTCTGTGTAAGGGGGGTCTCATGCCTCTCTGCTGCCATACAGGAATGAAGTACAAAGGCGTTCACGATGGCAATGTCCAGAAAGTGATAGAAGAACGTCCTGTGCCACTTCCTGGTCTTGTGAACGGTGTTGTAAAACCCGATCATGGCATCAGAGAGGTCCACTCCCCCCATATGTCTGTGAAAATAAAAGATTACAAAAGTTTTGTTTAGCACATAGCATTACAATCATTGGTGGATTGTTACATACCCTTGAAGACAAAATAAAATAATGTATCTCAAGTACTTACTTGTTATAATCAGTGACAGCTGGTGGGGCAGGGATGGACTTCAGCTGCCACCGGCCATCTGTCCCTCTGACCCTCCTCTGAACGGTGGTCTGTGGGTTGTGGGCTGTGTGCATTGTGGAGCACAAGCGGACGTCCCTCGTGTCCTTCCACTGGACAAAAAGAACGGGATCATCTCTTATCCAGCGGATGGTACCACGTGGTGACTGAGAGGTGAGAGCTCCTGGACGTCTTCTCGGGTAGCCTATTCGCTGTTCTCTAATTGTTCCACAAGCCCATACCTTCTCGGCCAGGAGGTCCTTGAACAGGGTAGGGCTAGTATAGAAGTTGTCCACATAGAGCTTATAGCCCTGGCCAAGCACACGCGTGTCCACGAGATTCATGACTGAATCATAGCTGAGCCCCTTTTGAAGTGCCATGTTTCTCCCCTCATATACAAAAAAGTCCCATGTGTATCCGTTTGATGAATCTGCCAGCACAAAAAGTTTATACCCCCACTTAGTGGGCTTGTCTTTCATATACTGGCGGAGGATGGAGCGGGCTTTTGATTTCACCATCCTTTCATCCACTGCAATGTGTTGTTGGGGATGGTAGTGAGCTTTACACGCGGTCCTAATCTCGTCATAGAGAGGGCGGATCTTGCACAGACGATCGTAGGCCTGTGTTCCCCTCCTCCTGTCATTCTCTGCATCACTGTCTGGGTGGCTAATATGCAGCATGCTGGAGACAGCTGCAAATCTTCTCCCGGACAACATAGATGTGGGGAAGGGGAAATTGTAAAGTTCGTTCTTCGCCCAGTAGTCCCTTACAGACTTGGCCCCAACTAGGCCCATGTAAATCACCATACCAATATATGAAAGCAGATCCTCCAGGGACATCTGATGCCATCTATGAGGGTGGTTCCTTTGTCCATATATGTTAGAGTGATTTACTATTGTCTGTAGGGTGTTTCTTGTCATGAAGAGCATGAAGAGTTGCAGTATGGTGTATTGCACCCCCCCCACGACCTGGGGCCCTGGAGCGCGAGCGGGGTTGAATGATGGTTGTGGTGGTATGATGTCATCCACGTCCATCCCCTGCCATGGCTGACCATTTCCCTCTGGCTCCTGTCGCCTTCCCTGTCCTCTTCCTCTTCCTCTTCCTCTTCCTCTCCCTCTTCCTCTGCCTCTCTTGGTGGCAGGTGTGGCGCTGGATGGCTGCGCTGCTTTCCTCTTCCTTGCTCTGGTGGTAGCCGGCGAAGAGGCTGATGGTTGATCGTCTCCTTCCTCCTCACCAACTCTCTGCCCCTCTTTCTCCACCTGGCTCTCCTCCTCCTCCCCCTCCTCCTCCTCCTGTTCAGGGAGCCAGTCTGCATCAGAGGATCTATGTGGAAAAAAACACAATATAATTGCAAATTATTATTTCATGTAACATTCAATTTGATGCATCTCTCTCTCCCTCCCTCTCTCTCTCTCTCTCTCTCTCTCTCTCACACACACACACACACACACACACACACACACACACACACACACACACACACACACACACACACACACCTCCCCCCTATCGCACTCGGTCACTAAAAGGTGAGAGATTTTCAATGGCCCCTTCCCCCATTGCATACACTTTGTATCAGCTGTGAACCACACACACACACTAGGCAACAGGTAGTATAAATACAACATAAGCACAATTCAAAGCATTTACATTAGGCATTATGGATGAAAACAGCTAAACATATTCGTAATGCAAATTGCAACATGGCAACAGCACAATGTTCACCCAGAAAGAGAAATACATAGTACAGACAAATGCCCCCATTCATCCATTGCCTTCACACACAAACAGATAATCATAGCATACACTATAGGTTACATGCAGAATGAATACAATTAGAAAGCATTTGCAGCCGTAGTGGATGAACAATCGCTGTATTTACATTGCAACATTGCAACACTGCAACATCTCGAATGCGGTCCAAAACGCACTATGCAACTAGCACTAAGTACAATCCAGTAGTGTAAATGAATATGTGACATCTGTTTACATTCAGTGAAAGTTTAGAAACAACACTTACATCTCCAAGGCTGGATCGAGTCCTTCCAAAAATGCCACAGAGTCAACCGATGACATGCTCCCTGCGTCGGACTCTTCGTCGCTGGATTGTAAAATCCATTCGGCTGCCTGTTGAGCAGTCATCTTAGTTGGGCCAGCAACATTCTTCTTCTTGCTCGTTGCCTTCTTACCAGACATTTTGCATGCAGTAGACTGTCTGTAAGACTGTACGCAAACTGTATGTCCCGTGCTGTCTTCCGAAGTCTGTGTAAAGTCTACTGTTCTCTCGCGTAACCGTGCGTCCTCTCAAAACTCTACAGCTTGCTGTTTACGCGAGCAATTACGCAAACATCGAAAACAGCAAGTGGGTGGTTCTCTGTAAGTCCAAGGCAGTCGAGTGATAGCTCGTTTGAAAGCTATGAATCTCAACTATAATATTCAGTGACTCATGAAACCCGAAACTCTCACTGTCCTACGCCAATGGCGAGGTAAAGACGGGAGGTCAGATTTGAATAGCAGTGCCCTATTGGTCTTCAATCGCCTGTAACTTTCCATAGGAGGATCCGATTGGCTCGTGGGTGGTGTCAATCAAAAGCTAAGACCTTCGAGAACATCATTCAGGCACTGTTTTGCGCATTTCGTGCGGTGGAGTGGATTCCTTCGTCTTCAAAGACGCTTGTAGTGAAGAAATACAATTACACAACGTATGCAGGAAGCCAAGAAACATTGGGATTATCACAAAAACACAAGGATTTGAAGTAAATGGCCTGGATATTCCAACATTGTGGACACTGGATGACTCAGAGAAGAAATCTTGGACCATAAAACATTCGTTGGGAATATTGAGAAATTTTCAAAGGTAAGTACACCCCGTTTTCGGTTGCAATTTTGATGACATCACACACAGAGAAGATTAGCCCACTGTTAGCTGTGTGGAGAGTGTTGATCTTTGAGGATGGGTTCATATGAAAGCTGACGTTCTCAGCTTTCGAACGGTGTGTGGTATGACCATTATAAGCTTGTGTACAGTCTATAGGACAACAAATTCTTTATTTTTTTTAAAACAAAATGGCGGCATCGTGCCGTGAGCGCCACAGTGCGGCTTAAGGGGTTAAATACTAAAAACTAATAGGCGGATGGCGGGCGGATTCGGTTTTGGAAATTGGAGAAAAACATTAGGGCGGGTGGATTAGAAATTCTGAGAAGCGGTTGCGGATGAAATAATACGTCAACCGCGCACCTCAGACATTGCTGAAATGGGCCTGTACTGCTGCTGCTTAAATGAGCCTGAAGTGTTACCGCTGCTAGATGGCACTGTTGCTTATGTTGCTGGGACAACAAATAGACACGCACTTAATTTTTTTCCCGGTTTCCCGTCATGGCTTTCCCGGGAAACGGGAAATTGTTTTGATCAGATTTCCCGGGAATCCCGGGTCCCGGGATTAAACCCTACTCCACTCCTCTGCAAAGTGGACCCGTCGCCTGCCCCCCTTCTCCCTACTCTCTCTCCCGCTCCCTCCTCCCCTCCTCCTCCTCTGTCACTCTCTTCTTCTCCTCTCCTCTCATCTCCTATCCTCTCCTCTCCTCTCCTCTCCTCTATCCCCCTCTCCTCCATCCCCCTCTCCTCTCCTCTCCTCCCCTCTCCTCTCCTCTCCTCTCCTCCTCCCCTCTCCTCTCCTCTCCTCCTCCTCTCCACTCCCCTCTCCTCTTCCCCTCCCCACATCTCTCCACTCCTCTCTACAAAGTGGACCCGTCGCCTGCCACTACCGAGAGAGAACAGTGAACAGTGTGGGGATGAGTCATCTTGAGTGTGTCCCTTCTTGTAATGTGACGGCGCCTCACCAGAGCTAGATGGATGGATGGATGGATGGATGGAGGGATGGATGGATGGAGAGGAAGATTGAGAGACAGAAAGATATCTCTGTTGAATAGAGGTCCTTTGACAGCTTTTCTATTTTCAAGAGAATTGACAATTGGAGCCCAGTGTTGTGTCCCATCTCAGTCTGAAGTGATGCTTTCAGGCTATGTGAGGCATCCCTCCTCGCTCTTGATCGCTTTATTTCGTTTCATTAATCTATCTAATCTAATAATTACTTTTATTTATTTTCTTTCATTAAACCAGCTGTTTAAAAAGGGAACAACACGGTACATTTGTATTTGACCGTGAAATTATGGAAACTTCCATGTTAATGGAATAGAAACGTTCATGCCATGCCCCGGGCATGTGTACCTACCTGCGTCATTTCACGTGTAATCAGACACTTTGGGACCCCGACCGACCTACCCTACCCTCTTAATTAAATCTTTCTTAACTCGTTACTTCTTTTATATTAGTGACAGATTAATGCAAATGCATTTCTGAGTTTCTACCATGCCACCAAAAAAGCACACCAAGTTGTAAGTGTTAAGATCTGAGTTGGTCGAGTCCCAGTGTCTGATGACCCAACTGTACGGTACGGCACCTTGTGTTCCTCTCATTGAGAGTAAATAGAATGGAGGCCAAAATTCTATTTCATTGTTGAAGCCAAGTTGG
The DNA here is from genome assembly GCF_034702125.1 of Engraulis encrasicolus. NCBI lineage: Eukaryota > Metazoa > Chordata > Actinopteri > Clupeiformes > Engraulidae > Engraulis > Engraulis encrasicolus. The sequence continues at coordinate 4,656,329 of NC_085861.1, read as the reverse complement.
AGCCAAGGTTGGACCCAAAAAGACCAAAAAATGGCCAAATCCCATTCATTCCTATGAGAGACATAAAACCCTGTATCTCCCTTAAATGACACTTCAGGGGGATACTTTTTCGCTCAACTAGTAGGTCCCTTTGCTCTCCAACTTACCAGGGTGGTGATTTTTTGTGGTGATGTTTTGTTTTAGAGAGATATTAAAAGTTAAATTGACCAATGAGCATCAGAACATGGTTTGATTGACCGTTAGAAGTCTTGTTGTTGTCCAATCAGCACCTGCGTTTGGCGTTGCTAAGGTGGAATGTAAGTTGGAATGTTCCCAAATCTAGCTTCAAAGCGTTGAATGGCAAATAGCGTTGATTTGGCGTCCATTCTATTTACTGTCAATGGTTCCTCTTCATATCCGCTTACTGCTGACATGCACGGCGGGGTTGGCCATAAGGCATACAGGGCATTTGGCAGGTGGGCTGTTGATGATTTTGGACTGGTACTCCCCTCCTCAATGTAGTAGTGTATCAGCCCTCATGCAGTCACAGCTGACCTCTCTGAGTCAGATTTGAAAATATGTTTGGCTGTTGTGGTCAAAATAGCTCGTAATAGATGACTAAAAATGTTACAACAGGCTTCATTGTCTTTCTCAATGCCTGGTGGACCGGTTTTGGCTGAAAATGAATGCTCTGCCGTGGCCAACCGGTAGGGTACTCGTCTACCATGCAGCTGACCCTGGTTCGATTCCCGGCCCGGGTCCTTTACCTACCCCTCCCTATCTCTCTCCCCATTCACTTCTTGTCCATCTCTCAAACTGTGCTATTCTATATAAAGTCGTAAAATACCAAAAAACGACATTAAAAAAATAAAATGCCCGGCCCTTTTTTTTTGGCCCAGTTCAGCACCGCTGTCAGGGCAGGTTGGCACAGGCTGCGTTGCAAAATGACATTGAGGATAATTGGGGAGAGGCTGGTGGTGAGAATTGGCTTTTTTCACGTGACGTTAGAGACACCTTCGATTCTCAGTGCATTTGAAGCAGGAAAAGTAGCATCCAGTCCGCCGGCATAGACATGCAAATTTATACCTCACTGTCTTCTTTTTTTATTATTTATTTTTTATATATATTTTTAGGGGCTTTCATGTCTTTATTTGACAGGACAGTCGAAGATGGTGACGGGAAGCGAATGGGACAGAGAGACAGGAGAGGTTCGGGAAATGATCCCGGCCGGACTCGAACCGGGGTCCCTGTGGGTGGACATGCAAGCCCAAATGTGGGGGGCTTAGCGCGCTGCGCCACAGCACCCCCCACCTCACTATTTTCTATGGAAACCAGTTGGCGGTTTTCAATGCTTCGCGTTAAAAATTGAACTTCTCTGACGTCACGTTACAAACGTCACATCTGTTGTACATGTACTCATACAGAACCTTTGGAAACAGACGTTCGGTACGGTACAGTGCCGTACAAAACAAGTACAGGACATGGAGCATGGGACCTACTTGCATTAGTTGTGGATGTCATTGTCAACCGTTTTTTTCCTGCTTCGCTTCAAAAATGGAGCTAGTCTGACATCATGTTGAGAGAGGCTAATTGGAAGAGCATTGGATACATTACTTGCAGAATATGGAGGAGGTCTGTAACAGTACATGTACAGCTGGAAACAGTACGGTACGGTTTGGTACGGTACAGGGCGGTAGTCTGTACCAAACGAGCACAGTACATGATGGAGCATCCTATTTTTATTAGGATAGTTGTGGAGTTGTGGACGCCACACAAGCAGTAAGCACACGCAGTATTTCCGTCATCATGGCATTGATGCACATAATAGAAAACTGCAAGGGAGAGGTAGTCGCATTTTGGTTGGTGGGGCTTAATGCTCTTCACAGTTTGGCAAAACAACACATGACATTAGAGATACACATTTATAAAAGGAATTTGATACAGTAAGCTTCAGAGTTGTCAAAATACACTAGGACATGATACGTCATAGCTTTTTTGTACTGTCTAATGAGATAGATGTACTGTGTATCCACTCCTCTCATCTCCTCTCCTCTCCTCTCCTCTCCTCTCCTCTTCTCTTCTCTTCTCTTCTCTTCTCTTCTCTTCTCTTCTCTTCTCTTCTCTTCTCTTCTCTTCTCTTCTCTTCTCTTCTCTTCTCTTCTCTTCTCTTCTCTTCTCTTCTCGATGATGGTGTCATACTCTGTCCAGTAACAACTGATGCCTGATGAAGGTCTAGTACAGAAACGTTGTTAAAGAAAGAACAGCGAAATGGTCAGTGTGCAGGAGTTTCTTTAAGTTGTTGCTGAGTGACCCATGGGCCATCTCCAACGCACCTGCCAGCTGAGGTGTGCGAAAAAAAAGTCGAAGTTTAACGTAATACTCAGTCCAGTAACAAAACCACAAAACCTGGCCAGGGGCCGCCGCTAGGTATAAGCAGAGTAAGCAGAGCGCTTAGGGCCTCAACCACTTTGCCCCCAAAATCGGGGCCTCCTAAATTACGATTGACTAAAAAATGTATTATTATTTAATTATGAAGGGGTCCTCCTGACTAGTTATGCTTGGGGCCTCCAAAACCTTAGCAGCGGCCCTGGGCAGTAGTACTGTGGTGAGTTCCACCGCAAGCAGTGCCTTTTCAATAGCTCATTTCAGACGACTAGGAGTAGGTCGCGGTGTCTTCCCGCAACCACATTGTCTTCCAGCAATACATTTTTCACAGGTTTAATCCACTGGGGGTCACATTGGCCTGTCACCCACAGGCCTCTCACCTTGTGACTTCCGGCGTGACCATCATCCTCCTTGTTCCCTATGGGCAGTCATGTGTAAGCGGTTAGGGTGTCAGATTTGTAGCCCAAAGGTTGCCGGTTCGAGTCCCGACCTGCCAGGCTGGTGTGGGGGAGTAATTAGCCAGTGCTCTCCCCCATCCTCCTCCATGACTGACGTACCCTGAGCATGGTACCGTCCTGCCGCACTGCTCCCTTGGGGCGCCATTGGGGGCTGCCCCCTTGCACGGGTGAGGCATAAATACAGTTTTGTTGTGTGCGGTGTGCACTGTTCACTTGTGTGGTGTGGAGTGCTGTGTCACAATGACAATGGGAATTGGAGTTTCCCAGTTGGGCTTTCACTTCACTTTCACCTGATCTTATATGACCGACAGTGGTTTCCAACAATCAGAGGTTGAACAGTGTGCAGTTTGGACCGCAAGGCCAGGGATTGTTTACTAACGGAGAACCCGTATAGTTCCAGACCAAAACCAATGCTCACCTGGGGAGGAGTGAGTTGAGTCATATGGTCGTGTCGTGTTTTGTCGTGTCTTATATAAAGTTCTCTAAATGTACTGACCTCTCCCATGGTAACAATATGAAACATCCTCCGTCTTGGCCAAGACTAACACAGCCCAAGCTGAGGATGCATCCGGCCTGCCTACCTGCACTCCCACACTACTACTACCTTTACGTAAGAATGATGCAATCTGCCATCACCCCACAGACAACACATGAAAGACCAGTGTACTGTGTGTGTCTAACTGTGTAAACGGGCGTGTGGGTGTTTGTGGACTTGCGGCTCTGTGCCACATCGGAGGGATTTGCCGGAAATCATAATTGTGTTTTGTCAAGGCCATCTGTTGCTTGGCCACTGCAGGCCTGTACTGTGATGTGCTGGGCTGGGCAGTGTTGCCAGATTTGGCGGTTACCCAGCCAATTGAGCTGCTTGGGATAGCCGTCTGCGGCTAAAAACATTCAAAAACGGCCATTGTGTGTGTTTTGCACTGTGATGTGCTGGGCAGTGTTGTCTGCCTCCGTCATCTGAGGCGGCTAGCTGCTATAGCCCTCCTCTTCTCTCTCCTCTTCTCTCTCATCTTTAGAATGCTCCAGTCACTCTCTCTTCTTCTCTCTTCTTTCTCCTATTTTCTTGTTCTTCTTCTTCTCCGCTCTTCCTCCTCTTTCTTCTTCTTTTTCTTCTTCTCCGCTCTTCCTCCTCTTTCTTCTTCTTCTTCTCCTTCTTCTCCGCTCTTCCTCCTCTTTCTTCTTCTTCTCCACTCTTCCTCCTCCTGCATACATGGCACTCCTCCGCTTGGCCACTGCAGGCCTGCGCTGTGTTGCCAGATTGGGTGGTTACCTGGCCAATTGGGCTGCTTGTGATAGCCGTCTGTGGTTAAAAACGGGCATTGTGGATTGTTTTTTTTTGTAGTTTTATTGTTGTCATAGAAAACAATACAATTTGGTTGAAACTGGGCGGAATTTAGCGCCTCCTCCTCCAGGTGGTTTTTGTGTACCGTTTGGGCTGGAAATGATCAGACTCATCTGGCAATGCTGTGCTGTACTGTACTGCATCTGGCAACACTGGCGCTGGGCTGTACTGGCGCTGTGCTGTGCTGTGCGCCTCTATCATCTGAGACGGCTGCCTGCTATTGTTGTTTAGAATGATGCAGTCACTCTCACTCCTCTTCACTCCTCGTCTCTCTTCTTCTCTCTCTTCTTCTCTCTTCTTCTCTCGTCTCTCGTCTTCTCTCTTCTCTCTTCTTCTCTCTTCTCTCTTCTTCTCTCCTCTTCTCCCCTCTTCTCTCCTCTTCTCTCTTATTCTCTTCTTCTCTCTTCTTCTCTCCTCTTCTCTCTTCTTCTCTCTTCTTCTCTCTTATTCTCTTCTCCTCTCCTCTTCTCTCTTCTTCTTCCCTCTTCTCTCCTCTTCTCTCTTATTCTCTTATTCTCTTCTTCTCCCCTCTTCTCTCCTCTTCTTTCTTCTTCTTTCCTCTTCTCTCTTCTTTTCTCTTCTTCTCTCTTCTTCTCCCCTCCTCTCTCTTCTTCTCTCCTCTTCTCTCTTCTTCTCTCTTCTTTAGAATGCTCCAGTCACTCTCTCTCCTCTTCTCTCTTCTTCTCTCCTCTTCTCCCCTCTTCTCTCCTCTTCTCTCTTCTTCTCTCCTCTTCTCTCTTCTTTAGAATGCTCCAGTCACTCTCTCTCCTCTTCTTTCTCCAATTTTCTTTTTCTTCGCTCTTATTCTTCTCCGCTCTCCCTCTTCCTGTGTACACGGCACTCCTCCGCTGGTATAGAAGGGATGAGTCACGCCAAGGCATGGTGTATCGGATGAGCTGTGAAGAGAGGGTGTGTGTGCGCGTAGAATGTGAGTGATTGATTGGTGTGTGTGTGTGTCTGTGTGTCTGTGTGTGTGAGTGAGAGAGTGTGTGAGACAGATTGGTGTGTGTGTGTGTGTGTGTGTGTGTGTGTGTGTGTGTGTGTGTGTGTGTGTGTGTGTGTGTGTGTGTGTGTGTGACGGATTGTGGTGTGTGTGTGACGGATTGCACTGTGTGTGTGTGTGTGTCTTCATTGGTTGCCTCCATGGCAAGCCTGGTCTTGAGAGGTTTGCTTCACTGTAATAACTTCTCATAAACAGTCATCTTAATCTCCACCCTGAGCACCTCTCTCTCTCTCTCTCTCTCTCTCTCTCTCTCTCTCTCTCTCTCTCTCTCTCTCTCTCTCTCTCTCTCTCTCTCTGTCTCTCTGTCTCTCTGTCTCTCTCTCTCTTTCTCTCTCTCTCTCTTTCTCTCTCTCTGTCTCTTTCTTTCTCTCTCTTTCTCTTTCTTTCTCTCTCTTTCTCTCTCTCTGTCTCTTTCTTTCTCTCTCTCTCTCTCCCTGTCTCTCTCTCTCCCGCTCTTTCTCTCTCTGTCTCTCTCTCTCTCTCTCTCTCTCTCTCTCTCTCTCTCTCTCTCTCTCTCTCTCTCTCTCTCTCTCTCTCTCTCTCTCTCTCTCTCTCTCCATCCCTCTTTATTAAATCAAGAGGGTGAGTTTTGAACTATGTAATTGGAGTTGAATTATCTGCTGCTGAGAGTCAGTGAGTGCTGTGAGGGGAGCGTGGCCTGCCGGCCTGCCTTGCTCTGTGGGGCGTATTGGCAAGCTGTGTGTGCGTGTGTGCGTGTGTGTGTGTGTGTGTGTGTGTGTGTGTGTGTGTGTGTGTGTGTGTGTGTGTGTGTGTGTGTGTGTGTGTGTGTGTGTGTGCCTGCCTGCCACCCTGCCTTCTTCTGTGAGGCGTATTTGTCAAGCTGATGAGCACAGTCAATATTGAACTGGACTGGACTTGACTGGCTAGGAAATACCCACTCCGGGCCGCCGCTAGGCATAAGCAGAGCACTTAGGGCACCAACCACTTCGCCCCCAAAATGGAGGACTATAATATGTACTAGGGCTGCACAATTAATCGAAAAATAATCAAAATCGTGATAAAATATTGAAATCGAACTCATGATTTTAATCGTGATTTAATCGTGGCAATAGTGACCTACCTTTGAGAGCGTCCTTGAAGCCAGAATATACTGACAGGCTGGTGTTTCTGGCCAGAAATCTGTCCACCTAAGTTTCATGCTATTGCCTTTACATAATTATTACAATTAATTTTTATTTTGCTCATCCCGTATGTAATTCATTCTTGGTTATATTTCATCCTGTTATAATTTTCAAAAAAATCTGCAAAAATCAATAATCGTGATTTTGACCAAAATAATCGTGATTATGATAATAATCGTGCAGCCCTAATAATACTATTATTATGAGGGGCAGCCGTGGCCAAGTGGTTAGAAAATGTGTCTTTCAATCTAGGGGTTGCAGGTTTAAATCCCCCCTGACCTCTCCCCACATCTCCATCCATGACTGAAGTGCCCTTGAGCAAGGCACCTAACTCCACACTGCTCCAGGGACTGTAACCAATACCCTGAAAAATAATAACTAAGTCGCTTTGAATAAATGAAAGTCAGCTAAGTGCAATGTAATGTAATATTATTATTTAATTGTAAGGGGGGGGCTCCTGACCAGTTATGCTCCGGGCCTCAGAAACCAAGTAGCAGCGGTCCTGTGTCCACTGACTCCATGCCATGGCATCCAAACCAGTCATTATGTGGAGTGGAGTGGACACACTCCCAATGTAATTCCTTCCTCACCAGGGTTTGTGTATGTTTGAGTTGAGGTGGTGGTGGTGATTTATAATGTTGTAATTACTGAATGATGTAACATTGTGTGTAGGCTAATGGCTCATTCACATTGCAATCATGGGATGAAACAAGTCCAAATGCAGAGCCGTGGGAACTCGTCTGTGACAGGGGGTGCAGGGGTGCAGGGGGTGCAGGCATTTTTTGCACATTTTTTGGGGGTCCTCCCCCAAGAAAATGTGTGTCTTCGATGCAATTTCCTGCATTTTAATGCATTTTAATGCATTTTAATCAGTGTCCGAATGACGGACGTCTGGCTACCCTATGGGGGCTGAAAATGGTCAGAAAAGTTATTGTGCTTGTAACCCATTGCACCGCTAGTTCCCACAGCAGGGGGTGCGGCCGCACCCCCTGCACCCCTACTTCCCACGGCTATGTCCAAATGTGTCTAAATGTATCTGTGCTCAGTCGGAAACGGTTAGAAGACATGGAAACAGATTATTCTTTTCACATTGAACATTTGCGTGCGCGGTACGGGGACAACGCGAGCACAGACAACGCGAGCGCAAGAGGTTCTTCACAGGCTGTTCAGTTGTCCGTTTCACACTGGTACGGTCTGCTCTGCATACGCATTCTATCTGCGGTAATCTGCATTCCGTCCCAGCCTGCCCAGCCAGCCCATCCATACATTCCAATGGAACGCCGCGCTTCTCTGTGAAAAAAAAAATCTGTTTTCTTGTTTTCTAACCCTTATGGACTGAGCACGGGTAGTTGGGTACATTTGGACGTGCGTGTGTGTGTGTGTGAGAGACAGTGAGTCTTCATGTGTGTCTGTGTCTGAGCAAGTGAATGTACAGTTAGGGCCATAAATATTTGGACATCTGCACAATTTTCATGTTTTTGGTGTTGTACACCATCCCAATGGATTTGAAAAGAAACAAACAAGATGTACATTAACAGCAGACTTTCAGCTTTAATATGGGGGTGTTTGCGTCCAAATCGAGTGAACTGTGAAGGAATTATGACATTTTCTATCAGTGCTACCCCATTTTTAAGGGACCAAAAGTAATTGGACAGTCTAGTATTTATACATCAAACTTTCAGTTTTTAATTATTTGGTTGCAAATACTTTCCAGTCAGTTACAGCCTGTAATTTGCAATCCATAGACATCAATAGACACTGGGTTTTATCCCTGGTGATGCTATGGTGAGCTCTCTATTGCAACAGTCTTCAGTTCCTGCTTATTCTTAGGGTGTTTTCCCTTCAGTTTTGCCTCCAGCAAGTGAAATACTTGCTCAACCGTACTCAGGTGAGGTGATTGACTGGGCCATTGAATAATATTCCACTTTTTTGGGGTAGAAATGGCTAGTGGCTTTCAGATGAAGCTTTGGGTCATTGTCCATCTGCACTGTGAAGCATTGTCCAATGAGTCCAGAACCATTAGGTTTAATATGACATGATAATATAGCCTGAAAATCTTCAGAATTCATCCTGTGGCTTTTGTCGGTAGTCCTCATCATCAATAAATACAAGGGGATAATCGTATTGACAGATATGCATGCCCTCACCATGACACTACAACCACCATGATTCACTGATTGGGTGGTGTGCTTTGAATCATGAGCAGTTCCTTCCCTTCTCTATACTCATTTCTTCCCATTACCCTTGTACAAGATGATATTTGTCTCCTCTGCCCATACATTCAGATTCAGATTCAGATTCAGATTACTTTATTAGTCCCATGAAGGGCAATTCAGTTTGCGGTCCCAGTCTCCATCAGTCAATGAATAGATAGTATAAATAAAAAGAGTAGAAAAATGAAATACAAAACCTAAAGGAAACAAAAAACAATAAATAATAAATAGGAAACAAAAACATACACATTTTAACACATACATTCAAACACCCTGTCCTGTCAGTGATGAGCAGCCCTCAGTAAATTAAATGGTCAGTAATGAACTCTACCCCTACAACCTTGTTTAATAATCTAATGGTTGTAGGGATGAATGATCCAGAGTAACGCTTTGTTTTTGTCCTGACAGAATAATAGCGCCTCCCAGAGGGCATTAATGAAAATTCACCACTTAGAACATGGTCAGGAAGTAACTCAAGACCTATACAGTCTTTTTAAGATGTTGTTTGGCAAAGCCAAATCTGGTATTGCTATTTCTGATGCAATCAATAATTTACATCTTTTAGTGAACCCTCTGTATTTCCTATGGTGAAGTGTTCCTCAATGTTCTTGATCTTTTTCTTGATTGTTGCCTTGGACATGTCTCCACCGTTCACCTGGACACTGTTCTACATCTGGCCAACTGTTGGGAGATGGGTTTTTGTTCACCAGATACAGAATATTGTCTGTCATCCACAGCATTTGTCTTCCATGTCTGCCAGGTAATTTGGTGTTGCTCTGGTATTTCTTTTTCCCAACATTCTGAACTCTTGAATTAATCATATTCAATGTTTCCCCATCTCTCAAATGGGTTTGTTTTGATTTTTTTCCACCTTATGATGGCTTGCATCACTGATGGTGACAGATGGACTTTGGATCTCATGGATATTCCGTAAAAATATATGGAAATGCAAATGGAACACTTCAAATGAACTTATTGACATCTTGGTGATGGTGTAGTATGGGAATAACACACATCTGACTGGAAAATAGCTGAGAAGCCTACTGTCCAATTACTTTTGATCCCTTGAAAAGTGGGCAACACACACAAAAAACGTTGCTATTTCATTCCTGTTTATGCGATATGGATTTTAACACCTTCACATTAACACCGAGAGTCTACAGTTAATGCACAGCTTGTTTGTTTTATTTCAAATCCATTGTGGTGGGGTATAGGGTGGAAAAGGATGATAATTGTGTTGCTGTCCAAATATTTCTGGCCCTAACTGTATGTATGTGTGTGTGTGTGTGTGTGTGTGTGTGTGTGTGTGTGTGTGTGTGTGTGTGTGTGTGTGTGTGTGTGTGTGTGTGTGTGTGTGTGTGTGTGTGTGTGTGTGTGTGTGTGTGTGTGTGTGTGTGTGTGTGTGTGTGTTTGCACGTACGTCAGGGCTTAACACTTAACACACGCCAGGTAGCCAAATGCGGGTGAATATCGGCGTTGGCTAGTAGATACCGAAGGTTCACTAGCCATTCTGGCGGGTCCGTTACTATTCTGAATGATGAGGCACCGCATTTTGTAGTTTTTTTCCTCGGACCGTCTTTGCTACAAAAGCAATACAATGCAATTTCGCGAGCCTACAATACCCATGAAGCACCTGTGTCACGTGTCACCTGTGTGTCACGCATGCCAAGAATCTGAGAGGACTAGTCTTGCGAAGAGGAGTGGCAACGAGCTACCGGCATATCAGCGTGCGTTAGGAAATGTCACTGAAAACCTTGTCGTGAAAATAAAGTAGCCAAGTTCATCTCAACTGACGTGTTTTGCGATCTGTCATTAGTTCAATACTTAGTAGTAGTGTACATTAAAATGACCAAGGCGAGAGGAAAACACGCCAGCCTGTCTTGTGAAAGTCTCGAGACTATAAGCGCAGTGATAAGACAAGGACACATGCGGCATTAATAATGTTCGGTTTAAATTATTTTCTGATTTGCCTGTATGTCTTCATACTTTAATATTCCTCCATGTTTCTTGTCCTGTTGTTCCCGACTGTCAAACCGGGCTTAAACAACGAGCAGTAGCCTACTGCAGCCTTCCAGACTGCATTAAGCACGTCCCTTGCCCATTTCGCCTTGCGTCCGTTTATTTAAACAACTCAATATTAAACGAAATGAAAGGAAGTCGTAGCCCCTTCTGTAGGCCTAGTTACCGCATCTGTGTGCGCTTTTTAGTGGACACTATAAGAAAATATTCCAGAAGAGGTGTTATTCCACATCCATGACCGAGGAGAGGCGAACTTGGCAATGACTTTTGCTATCTACTTTGCGCATCAATTTGGACGGCAACCTCCACAGATTGGCCTATATGATATGAAGAAAGTGCCTTTCAGATCAAAGGCGCAAATGTTTTATATTTATATTATATTATATTATATTATATTATATTATATTATATTATAGGACTGCACGATTATGGAAAAAATCATAATCACGATTATTTTGGTCAAAATCATAATCACGATTATTAATCACGATTATTGATTTTTGCAGATTTTTTTGAAAATTATAACAAGATTAAATATAACCAAGAATGAATTACATACGGGATGAGCAAAATAAAATGAATTGTAATAATTATGTAAAGGCAATAGCATGAAACTTAAGTGGACAGATTTCAGGCCAGTAAACACCAGCCTGCCAGTATGTTTTGGCTTCAAGGACGCTCTCAAAAGTAGGTCACTATTGCCACGATTAAATCACGATTAAAATCATGAGTTCGATTTCACTATGTTATCACGATTTTGATTATTTTTCGATTAATTGTGCAGCCCTATCATATTATATTATGTTAGCCTACATCACATTATTACACCCTATTATATAATTCTTTAAAGCTGCTATGATGGTTAAGAGAATTATGGCTAGTGAAAAGGCCCAATGGCTAGTGAGTCAGGAAAACCACTAGCCAAAATGGCTGGTAAGCGAAAAAGTTAGTGTCAAGCACTGACGTACGTGTGCGTGCGTGTGGCTCCAGTGGTTGCGGGCTCTAACAGCATGAGTGACATTGAGATCGTTGTTTACATGATGACATTACATATTTAATCCCCTCCCCCTGGAACTTACAGATTGGTTTGTTTTTGTTTGCCGTGATTCATTGGCCTGAACTTAAATGGCTTAATCCTCATTAGCCGTTCAGGGTGGGTGGATGGGAGGCCTTAAGCTGCATGCGTATGTGTGCGTGCCCATGTGTGCGTGTGTGTGTGTGTGTGTGAATGCGTGCGTGCGTGCGTGCGTGCGCTCATGTGTGTGCGTGCGTGCGCATTTGTGTGTGTGTGTGCATGTGTGCGCATGCCCGTGTGCGTGCCCGTGTGTGTGTGTGCTCATGTGTTCCTGTTTGAGTATAAATCCACAGGAGTTGTGTGTGTATTAGTCTCTTCAGGTCAGTGATCCGCATATACGATGGTAATTAGCGGCGTCTCTCCCGGCGGTACGCCTCCGCTCTGCTCTGCTCTGCTGCTGTCAACACACACTGGCATGCAGCAGCAACAGCTTAAAGCATCTGTAACACACACGGGCACACACACACACACACACACACACACACACACACACACACACACACACACACACACACACACACACACACACACACACACGTACATGTATACACTGTGATTTGCTACCTCGTTTGGTACATAAGAACATGCCCTCGAGATCAATGCAGTGTTCTAATGAGTACCTAGTAAAGGGTGGAGGGTGGAGATGGGGGGGGGTGTAGTTTTTATGTCACACTGGCCATACAGTATGATCCCTGTATGGGGCAGAAACCACATCCTCCCCCCTGCCCTGCCCTCTCACCCCTGGTGGCAACTCGGTTGGTTGATGGCTGGGAGTTGGGGCATTAGGTATGTGATGAGGGCTGATTGGGGGGGCGGTGGTTTGTTATGAGATGGGGGCTGATGGGGGGCGTTGGGTATGTGATGTGGGGCTAGGGGGGCGTTGGGTATGTGATGTGGGGGGGGTGTTGGGTATGTGATGTGGGGCGGGGGATTGTGTTGGGTATGTGATGTGGGGGGGGTGTTGGGTATGTGATGTGGGGCTGGGGGGGGCAGGCACCACATCCTCCCCCTGCCCCCCATCGGCCAACCCTTGCCCCCCTGTCCCCCCCCCCCCCCCCCTCCCCTGCCCGTTCTTGCCCCTGGTGGCAACTCTCAGGCTAATTATGCCAATTATCTTTGCACTCACAGATGGGGGCGGACACGACGCTGAGCTGCCCTGTTGACAAACAGGCAGAGGACAGCTAGCTATGAGTAGCCGTGGGTAGACCGCAACAGCGTGTGTGTGCGTGTGCGTGTGCGCATGTGTGTGTGCGTGCGCGTGTGCGTGTGTGCTCGTGTTGTTAGATGTTGGAGTACATCCACAGGAGTTGTGTATCAGAGCTCAACAGTGCGTGTACGTGCGTGTGTGCGCGTGTACGTGCGTGTACGTGCGCGCGTGTGTGCTCGTGTTGTTAGATGTTGGAGTATACATCCAAAGGAGTTGTGTATCAGAGCTCAACTGTGTGTGTGTGTGTGTGTGTGTGTGTGTGTGTGTGTGTGTGTGTGTGTGTGTGTGTGTGTGTGTGTGTGTGTGTGTGTGTGTGTGAATAGCACATCAGTGTGTGGCTCAATAAGCCATGCAGCAGTCGTGAGGTCAGCACAGTGTTCATGAACACGCAGAGGAGGACACTCAGCTAACTGCGCCTAGCCGTGGGTACAGAGCAACAGAGGACAGCTAGCTAGCTACGCCTAGCCGTGGGTACAGAGCAACAGAGGACAGCTAGCTAGCTACGCCTAGCCGTGGGTACAGAGCAACAGAGGACAGCTAGCTAGCTACGCCTAGCCGTGGGTACAGAGCAACAGAGGACAGCTAGCTAGCTACGCCTAGCCGTGGGTAGAGAGCAACAGAGTGTATGTCTACGTACTAGGGCTGTAACAATATTGTATCGAACCGAGAAATCGTGATGTGCAGTCATGATGCCTTTATCGCAATGCAAGGAGGCAGTATCGTGATACGTGATATGCCCTCATCATTATTAATATTTTCAAATTTCTTTGTATTACTGGTATTATTAGTAGGCTCTTGTAACCTATTCTACCTTCAAAGAAACTATCATAGTTCTCATAGATTTGAAAAATCGTAGGGTATATTGAACCGTGTGTCAAAAATCGCGATATGAACCGGATCGTGAGTTGAGTGTATTGTTACAGCTCTTTGTGTGCGTGTGCGTGTGCATTATGTGTATGTGTAGTGTGGACTTGCACCCAAACTGATAGCATGTGTTGAAGAGCTTCAACAGTGTGTGAAATATTTCCTGTCTCTATGTGTAAGATAAGATAAGTGCTTCCTGTATTTGAAAAGGGGCGTGCGTGCGTGTGTGCGTGCGTGCGTGTGTGCGTGCGTGCGTGCGTGCGTGCGGGCGTGCGTGCGTGCGTGCGTGCGTTTGTCCAACCATGGCAGCAGGGTGCCGCTGGATGACTGTCAGTGAGTGCACTGATCTGGAATGTGCTCATGAGACCAAATAGAAAACAACAACAACAACAACAACAACAACAAACAACAGATATTAACTTAACAGGGCCTCTTATGGTTACCAGGCCAACAGATCCATCGTCTCCACGACTACCGTTATTGGGACCGGATTAAGCCGGATGCTTACCTGAGGCCAGGGCAATTAATCAATTAATCTATTAATGTGCACGGCAGGGTTTCCCCTAGCAACGCATTGGTAAGGCGCCCGCCCACCTTGACAACAAGCACCCTCATGGGCGTAGTTTTTCAAGTCAAGTCGGCTATATTGTCAATTTCTTTATGCACTGGTCATACAAAGAATTTGAAATTACGTTTTTTACTTCCCCTGCAGACATAGACTTTAGGTGTGGAGTGGACATAGACAATTTGACGTAGACAATTAGAGATAGCCTTCCTTCTTGTCTACTTGCCCCCCTCCCTGCCTCCCTGTATGCCTGCCTGTATGCCTGCTTCTCTGCCTCTCTGCATGCCTGCCTGTATGCCTGCTTCTCTGCCGGTCTGCCTGCCTGCCTGTCTACGTTCCCTATCACTTGTCTACCCCCTTATCTGCCTACCTACCCCACTTTCTGCCTACCTACCCCCCTCTCTGCCTATCTGCCTACCTACCCCCTTATCTGCCTACCTACCCCACTTTCTGCCTACCTAGCCCCCCCCCCCCCCCNCCCCCCCTGCCTATCTGCCTACCTACCCCCCTCTCTGGCTACCTCCCCCCTCTCTGTCTCTGCCTATCTGGCTACCTACCCCCCCCCTGCCTATCTGCCTACCTACCCCCCTCTCTGCCTACCTACCCCCCCCCCCCCCCCCCCTGCCTATCTGCCTACCTACCCCCCTCTCTGGCTACCTCCCCCCTCTCTGCCTATCTGCCTACCTACCCCCCCCCCTGCCTATCTGCCTACCTACCCCCCTCTCTGGCTACCTCCCCCCTCTCTGCCTATCTGCCTACCTACCCCCCTCTCTGCCTATCTGCCTACCTACCCCCCTCTCTGCCTATCAGAGGGGGTAATGGTCTCCCTGCCCAACCTCTTGCCCTTCCCAGCTCTGCCCTATTCTGTCCTGTCCTGTCCTGTCCTGTCCTGTCCTGTCCTGTCCTCCTGTGCTACTCTTCCCAGCTCTGCCCTATTCTGTCCTCCTGTCCTGTCCTGTCCTGTCCTGTCCTGTCCTGTCCTGTCCTGTCCTGTCCTGTCCTGTCCTGTCCTGTCCTGTCCTGTCCTGTCCTGTCCTGTCCTGTCCTGTCCTGTTCTCCTCAGCTCTGTCCTATTCTGTCCTGTCCTGTGCTAGCCTGATTATCATCGACATTCAAATCTCTTTGAGACTTGGTCTGACCAAGAGCATAACAATTAACATTTCCCAAACGGCATTTTCCAAATGTCCGCCCTTGGTTTGCTAATGATTGTTTGCTTCCCAACAAAGTGGTAGGAGTTCTCGTATTTGCAGGAACACAGAAAGTCTTACTTGCATTGACTCCTGACCTGACTGGTAGCAACGCTGAAGCTGTTGCGTCACTAGGAGGGCACAGCCTGGCTAGTGCTGTGCTGTGCTCCACTCGTAGGCATTTATCAGCTGTGTGCCAGTGGACTTGGAGTTGGAGCTTTAGCGCTGTGTTCTGTGTTCTGTTGCCCCGGCGATCCGAAATGAGATCAGCATCGCTCCACTTGTCACGTCGCCCCGGCCTGCTCTCCTCTCTCCTCTGCTGCCTTCCTCTCTTCTGTCACCCTCTCTCCTCGATCCCCCTCTCCTCTCTCCTCTCTCTCCTCTATTCTCCTCTCTCCTCTATTCTCCTCTCTCTCCCTCTCTCTCCTCTCCTCTCCTTACTCCCCCTCTCCTCTCTCCTCACTCCCCCTCTCCTCTCTCTCCTCTATTCTCCTCTCTCTCCTCTATTCTCCTCTCCTCTCCTCTCCTCTCCTCTCCTCTCCTCTCCTCTCCTCTCCTCTCCTCTCTCCTCTCTCTCCTCTATTCTCCTCTCTCCTCTATTCTCCTCTCTCTCCCTCTCTCTCCTCTGCTGCTTCCTTCCTCTCCTCCATCACCCTCTCTTCTCTCCTCTCTCATCCCTCTCTTCTCTCCTCTCTCATCCCTCTCTTCTCTCCTCTCTCTCTCTCTCTCCACTCGCTCCCTCCTTCCCTCCCTCTCTCCTCTCTCCTCCCTCCCTGCTCCTCTCTCTCTCTCCGCCCTGCTCTTCCCCCTCTCTCCTCCCTCCTTTATTCTTCTCTCTCTCTCCGCCCTGCTCTTCTCTCTCTCCGCTCTCCTCTTCCCCCTCTCTTCTCTCCTCCCCCATCCTGCTCTCCTCCAGGCTGTCCGCTATCTTCTCATTTCACCATCATTTGTCCGTTTTTCATGTGTGTCTCTCTCTCACTCTCTCTCTCTCTCCCTCTCCTCCTCTCTCCTCTCTCCCCCTCTCCTCTCCTCTCTCATTCCTCTCTCCCCCTCTCTCCTCTCTCTCCTCTCTCATTCCTCTCTCCCCCTCTCTCCTCTCTCTCCATGTCTTCTCTCCTTACTCTCTTCTCTCTCTCTCTCTCTCTCTCTCTCTCTCCTCTCTCCCCATGTCTTCTCTCCCTCCTCTCTTCTCTCTCCTCCCTCTCTCCCCCACTCTCCTCTCTCCTCCCCCCTCTCTCCTCTCTCTCCATGTCTTCTCTCCTTACTCTCCTCTCTCCCTCATCCTCTCTCCTCCCTATCTCCTCTCTCCCCCACCCTCTCTCTCTCTCTCTCTCTCTCTCTCTCTCTCTCTCTCTCTCTCTCTCTCTCTGTCTCTCTCTCTTTCTCTCTGTCCCCCTCTCTCTCTCTCTCTCTCTCTCTCTCTCTCTCTTTCTTTCTCTCTCTCTTTCTTTCTCTCTCTCTCTCTCTCTCTCTCTCTCTCTCTCTCTCTCTCTCCCCCCCCCCAGTGCTGTAGGCAACTGGCCCTAGTGATTCCTCTGCTTCTGATGATTCAGGCTTCTGATTGTATCTTGTGTGTGTGTGTGTGTGTGTGTGTGTGTGTGTGTGTGTGTGTGTGTGTGTGTGTGTGTGTGTGTGTGTGTGTGTGTGTGTGTGTGTGTGTGTGTGTGTGTGTGTGTGTGTGTGTGTGTTGATTTTCCTGTGCCACCCTGGCCAACACCTTTTGAACACACATCTGAGACCCTCACTCCAGCCCACACACACACACACACACACACACAAACACACACACACACACACACACACACACACACACACACACACACACACACACACATGTCTCTCCAGCCAGCTTTTCATCTCTCTCATCTCATGTGATTTCCAGCCTTTTGGGCAGCAGATGCATGGCCCAGCATGTGGGATGAAAAAAAAGTTGATGCAAAAGTTGATTGATGGCATGGTCAATGTGTAATAAAAAAAAGTTGCATGTATGGTGCGACCACTTTTTTTATTTTTCAGGGCTCTAAATTAACGTTTTTCATCACCAGCCAAATTGGCTAGTAGATGCTAATCTTACTAGCCAAACTAGCACACACTCACCAATGCGTCAAAGTGGCTGGCTGGTAAGGTGGTCTTTTCTACCAGCCAAACTCACATTTCACCAGGATTTAGCCGGTTGGCTGCCCCCTAATTATTTTGGTCAGCACCCAGAAACAAAAGAAAAACCTCCAACCTTTTAAGAACTCCTTCAGGCTGTGGCCATGTGTGTGAGTCTGTGGACTGGAACGAGGCTGAGTGGTCACCAGGGCATTTTTGGCATAGACGACCACCCCCTCACCCACCCCCATACTACAATTACAATCGTCTCCTCAGTCCATTACAAAGATTGTCCGCCCCCATCTAAATTGGGGGCCGGTCTCTAAGGGAAAATTTCAAACAAAAACAAACAAACAAATAGGGCTGTGTTCAAAAGATCGATCTGCGATCCAATATCGATTCACGTTCGAAAAGTGCAATATCGATTCACATTTTTGTGGATAGATCTTTTGCAGATGATTCTAGGTGCTATTCCTCAACCACTTCCTGTAGCTCTCATTCACATTCATGTCGCTACATGCCCACTATTTCATGTTTGTGTGGGCATCAAAGGCTGAGATATTTAGGTTTTTATAACTGGTCTTAGAATTTTAGGCATAAATGGGTTTAAGTGACAACCCAGCAACACAGAAGATCGATATTGAATCGGATCGTGAATCGAATGGGATCGTGACCTGGATCGGAATCGATCCAGGACATTTGGATCGATTCCCAGCCCTACAAACAAACAAACAAAAAAAACAGCGGCACTACATGACTGTCGGCCCACCTGGAAAATGACCTGTATGCCAGATAACCAGTCTAGCCCTAGTGTTCACCCACTCCAGGTTCTCACACAGACGCCTCTCTCCAGCCAGTGTTTCATCTCTCGAGTAATTTTCAGTCCATTTGGCTGCCTGCCCCTGACCACCACTAGTGCAGCAGGTTATTTGGCATACAGGCTGTGAAAAATACCTGAGATATAAGAAAGAGTTATATCTCTTATATCTCTTATATCTAGTTTTTGATTACACATTCTTATACGTTATTTTGGTCAGCACCCTAAAAGAAGAGAAAATTGTGATCAAAGCGATGACGCACTGGGTGAAAGGCATTGTTCGCTCAAAAAAATACAATAAGAAAAAAAAGAACAGCAAGCAGTGTGAGGTGTCTTCTGAACTTTCATCTTTGATCACCTTCTCCTGCCTCACACCCGCACCTGTATTGCTGAAGACTTGTGCACAAGGACTCTCTTCAATTCTGGTTGTTGAAGAGACAAATGTGTTCGGGTGAAGCGTTTCGTCTCCTCCTGGGCCCCTTGGCCACTTGTGCAGCAGGTTATTTGTCATGCCGACTGTGTCATGCAGACCCCTTAAAGGAAGAGAAACATGTGTTTGGGAGAAGCCTATTGAGAGCTCATACAGACTGTTGCCAATGCCATGTCATTGAGTCTGCGGACTGTAGTGTATCGTGAAGAGGCTTGTGACAATACCGATACTGATAATTTGAACACACCCCTAGTGGTGGTGGTGGTGGTGGTGGTGGCGGTGGTGGTCTAATTTTAGTTTAATTTTAGCCCATCTGTTCTCTTGTGTGTGAGTCTGTGGCTGTCATTGTGTGGGTCCCTTGTGTGCAGCCTGATGGCATCCTTGCCTCTTCCCCTATGTGGCCCCTGCCTGTCCTCTCAAAACTCCCCTCCTCTCTCCTCTCTCCTCTCTCCTATCTCCTCTCTCCTCTCTCCTCACTCCTCCCTCCCCTCTCCCCTCGTCTCCCTCCCCTCTCTCCTCTCTCCTCTCTCCCCTCTCTCCTCTCTCTCCCTCTCTCCTCTCCTCTCCTCTCCCTCTCTCCTCTCTCCCTCCCTCTCTCTCCTCTCTCCTCCCTCCTCTCTCCTCTCTCCTCTCTCCTCTCTCCTCTCTCCTCTCTCTCCTCTCTCTCCTCTCTCTCCTCTCTCTCCTCTCTCCTCTCTCCTCTCTCTCCTCTCTCCTCTCTCTCCTCTCTCCTCTCTCCTCTCTCCTCTCTCCTCCCTCGTCTCTCCTCTCTCTCGTTTCCCCTGTGTGGCCCCGCCTGTCCTCTCCAACTCCCCTCTTCTCTCATCTCTTCTCTCTCCCCTCGTCTCCCTCCTCTCTCTCCTCTCTCCTCTCTCCTCCTTCCTCCTCCCTCCTTCCTCTCTCCTCTCTCCTCTCTCCTCCTCCCTCCTCCCTCCTCCCTCCTCTTCCTCTTCCTCCTCCTTCCTTCCTCCTTCTCCTCTCTCCTCTCCTCTCTCTTGTTTCCCCTGTGTGGCCTTGCCTGTCCTCTCCAACTCCCCAATTATGAAGCCCTGCTGTCGGACCCTGAAGAGCAGCGCGATAAGGGGCCAGGGCGAGGGGAGACAGGTGTGGGGGATGAGGGGGATGGTGGGGGGGGTAGTGGTGCCCAGGGGACGGTCGACAGGTGTGTGTGTGTGTGGGGTTGGTTTGTGTGGTAGGGCCGGGGCAGGTCTGTTGGGTGGCAGTGTAGTGGGGGTTGGTGTGCGGAATAGGTGGATAGGTGTGAGGGGTGGGGGAGTTGGGGGGGCGGGGGGTTGTTTTGCAGGGACAAGAGGACAGGTGTGTGGGGGATGGGGGGTAGGGGGCAGTGGGACAGGTGTGTGGGATGGGGGGGTTGGGGGGGGGGTTGCAGGGATAAGACAGGTGTGTGTGTGTGGGAAGAAGCCGCTGCTTGATTGTTCTACACCAGCGCAACCTTTTGCATATGTCAAGCCGATCAGCAAGAAGAAGTGGGATCATTTAACACCTGTGAGACAAAACCTTTTCTCCACTGTCATTGGGGGAGGGGAAAAAATGAGCGTGTTTTGTGCGCCTGTGTGTGGGGGGCGCTTGAATGTGTTAGAGAGTGAGACAGCAACTCTGTGTGTGTCTGAGTAAGAGAATGCATGTGTGTGTGTGTGTGTGTGTGCGTGTGCGTGTGCGTGTGCGTGTGCGTGTGCGTGTGCGTGTGCGTGTGCGTGTGCGCGTGCGCGTGTGTGTGTGTGTCTGAGTAAGAGAATGCATGCACCTGTGTGCATAGAATCACTGCTGTTATGCAAATGCTGTGTAAATGTCCATGTTTTGGTTAATTTGCTGCCTGCTAATTTCACACAGACTGCCGTTTGTGCCGCTCCTCTGATTGCATTTTATATTCTAAGGAAAACCCAACTGGGGTGTTGCAGCAAGCATTTCACTTTTCCATTTGAGCTAGTTATTATCTTCTCTGACGAAGAGGGAGAGTAGCTTAAAAACACCAGATACGAATACAATAAAAATATAATTTCTTTCCAGATATTTTTCTTAATTTTCTTCCAGGATAAGTGAAGCTCTTGTATTTTCCTGGTAAACAAACCAGGGGAGTATTTCAAGAATATGGCTAATTGACAGACCTGGCTAAGTTATCCTACAGGATGTGATAAACCTGCCAATAGATGGACTGCAGACAACATTTAGTTAAGAAAATGAAGACGGGGGCTCTGTGGCGCAACGCGCTAAGCCCCCAACATTTGGGCTTGCATGCCCATCATGGGGACCCCGGTTGGAGTTCAGCCGGGGTCATTTCCCAATCCTCCCCCATCTCTTTCTCCCACTTGCTTCCTGTCAGCATCTCATACTGTCCTGTCAATAAAGGCATACAAAGCCCCTAAGAAAAAAGAAAGGGGGAAAAAAAGAAAATGAAGACACCGGGCTCTTCTGTTTGATGATTTGCCACCACCTCAAGGTTAACGTGTCGCTTAGTTATTAGATATTGAACCAGCTTTGTGAAGTAGCCCCTGGACTAACGGCTTTATTGATGTTTGTGTCTTTTGTTTATTTGTTTTGTTTATTCTGTCTGTGTCTTCAGGCTTTCTTTACCAAAACAACAAAAAATAGCACCATCTAAAGTAAACAAGTTTACCCTTTTTTTTATTATTTTTAACATGGCCTCAGTGCCTTTGGCGTTATTATGTGCAGGTGAGAAAAAGCCAGCTCTCGTCCTGAGAAGAGGCCTGGCTGGTATGTGTGTGTGTGTGGGCGTCTTGCTGCCTTCACTTAAATTATATCTAGGGATGCACTGATACTGGTGTCGGTATCGGCACCCGATACTGCTCATTATACTCGTACTCATACTCGTCAAGCACTTGCCAATACCGGGAACGATACTGCTATTACACAAAGCAATGCAAAATCTTGTCACGTTCTGTGGACTTGAAAGCAGCATGGAAAAAAGTGCCACCTCATACATTTACTAACATTTAAATCTACATGGAAATGGACAATAAAAAATATCACAGATGGAAAAAAACAAGGCCATGCATTTATTTTCATTGTATTTTGGTGGTAAAAGGTATCGGTATCGGTATCGGTATCGGTATCGGCAAGTACACACATTAATGTACTCGTACTTGTATCGGTTTTCAAAAAAGTGGTATCGGTGCATCCCTAATGATATCCGCTCTGGCGTCCCATCACTGCGGAGCCACTAAACGGACAAATGAGCCTCCTCCTGTGGTGCAGTTTTGGACAGAGTAGTGGGAGAGCCATGATGCTGGATATTGTGTTTTTTGTTTGTTTGTGTTGTGTTAGTCTGAGGCAGGAAACAAGCTCTTACTCTTGGCAGCCTAACAAGCAATCATGGTGTCTGGAGCTCTGTTGCGTTGTCGGAACTGAACTGAAGCAGAAAGGATGTTGTAGATGCGATGATGTAGCCTGTCAAAAGTGGTGAAGGGTGGCGGGTGGTGCGGGAGGTCACGTTCTGCCATCGCTACCCAACCCAGTGGGAACTATTGAGTTAACCCGTTTTGTCCTCCTAAGCCCTTTTTGGGAAAGGGTGCCCTTTGCCTTTTAAATCCTAAATATCTCAGCCTCTGAAGCATGTACGAGCATGAAATGAGTTGCATTTAAAAGCAAGGACCCTCGTTTTGCCTTAGAATGTGTTCATTCAGCTCGAACTTACCCACATTTTTTAATAAAACAACTCAAATCTCAAGAACCTGAATGCAGCGTATGTGTGTTTCCAGGACACAATGGGTTAATAGGTGGATGCCTAACCTCTAATACGCTTTACCAAGTTGTACGGCCTGGGTCATTTCCCAGCCCTCCCCTATCTCTCTGTCCCTGTCCTGTCTGCACTTTCCTATCATATTAAAGGCTAAACGGCTCCAATACTATGTAAATAAGCCATAATAACCATCTACATATTTCCTCAGGTTCTCATCTCACTATAGTTTTTGTCTCTGCCTTCGCCCTCCTCCCACAGGTGAAGGCAAGATGGCGAATACACACACACACACACACACACACACACACACACACACACACACACACACACACACACACACACACACACACACACACACACACACACACACACACACACACCTGAATTTCCCCCTGGGGATCAATAAAGCTACTCTACTCTACCTCCTCTCTCCTCTCTCCTCTCTCTCCTCCTTCCTGCAGGAGACTGGCTGGCGAACACACACACACAGACAACCACAGGCTTCTCACTATTGTATCAGACGCACTGAAAATGGCACAGAACAATTTTCCGAAGGGACAAATAAACAATCTATCTATCTTGTTTTCCTCTCTCTCCTCCCTCTCCTCTCTCCTCTGCCTCCAGGTGACGGCCTGAAAGATGGTGGACCGGCTGGCGAACAGCGAGGCCAACTCCAAGCGCATCCAGGTGGTGGAGGGCTGCTTCGGCACGGCGGGCCAGCCCCTGGCCATCCCGGGCCGCGTGCTGATCGGCGAGGGCGTGCTGACCAAGCTGTGCCGCAAGAAGCCCAAGGCGCGCCAGTTCTTCCTCTTCAACGACATCCTGGTCTACGGCAACATCGTCATCCACAAGAAGAAGTACAACAAGCAGCACATCATACCGCTCGAGAGCGTCACCATAGGTACTACTTATGTCACACACACACACACACACACACACACACACACACACACACACACACACACACACACACACACACACACACACACACACACACACACGCAAGCAGCACATCATACCGCACGAGAGCGTCACCATTGGTACTTGGGTCACACACACACACACACACACACACACACACACGCAAGCAGCACATCATACCGCTCGAGAGCGTCACCATAGGTACTTGGGTCACACACACACACACAAGCAGCACATCATACTGCTGGAGAAAGTCACCATAGGTACTTGGGACACACACACACACACACACACAGACGCAAGCAGCACATCATCCCGCTCGAGAGCGTCACCATAGGTACTTGGGTCACACACACACACACACACACACACACAGACGCAAGCAGCACATCATACCGCACGAGAGCGTCACCATAGGTGCTTTTTTTTGGTCTTTTAGGCTTTATTAATGACAGGACAGTCTGAGAGAGAGAGACAGGAAACGTTTTTTGGGGAGGGGTCGGCAAAGGACCCGGGCCGGAATCAAACCGGGGATTGCCGCGTAACAGATGAGTGTGCTACTTTGAAGCATGGTAGGGCCATCACCATAGGTACTTAGGTCATTGCACTGGCTACCAGCGAGATTTAGAATTGAGTTTAAAATTCTTCGGATACTCAATAATTGTCTTGGGCCGTAAATATATTGTAGATATGCTTGAACAATATCATTCTAATAGATGCCTTAGGTCTTCAGAATCTCCTCTACTGGTGGTGCCTAGAGTCAGGTCTAAACAGGGTGAATTGGCATTTAGTCATTGTGCTGAAAAATGCTGGAACCAGCTTCCTGTCCATATCATAACTGCCCCAACAGTATCTAAAAGAAATGAAAAACAGCTTTATCTCATCTGCCTTTGGTGATGGTTAATTATCTACTATATCTATAACACTATAGTTTCTTTTCTTTTCTTATCTCTTTCTCTACTCTTTAGCACATTGAATGACAATTATTTATGATGTGGTATATAAGTCATTTTAATTGATTGATTGATTGTTTGATAGAGTGATTGATTGATTGCTTGCTTGCTTGATTGATTGATTGATTGGTTGATTGATTGATTGACTGATTGTTTGATTGACAGACACGGTGGGCGACGAGGGCGAGCTGCGCAACGGCTGGCTCATCAAGACGCCCACCAAGAGCTTCGCCGTCTACGCCGCCACGGCCACCGAGAAGTCCGAGTGGATGAGCCACATCGGAAAGTGCGTGACGGACCTGCTGGCCAAGAGTGGCAAGGCGCCCACGGGCGAGCACGCCGCCGTCTGGGTGCCCGACTCTGAGGCCACGCTCTGCATGCGCTGCCAGAAGGTCAAGTTCACGCCCCTGAGCCGCCGGCATCACTGCAGGAAGTGCGGCTTCGTGGTGTGCGGCCCGTGCTCCGAGAAGAAGTTCCTGCTGCCAAGCCAGTCCTCCAAGCCCGTGCGCGTCTGCGAGT
Source organism: Engraulis encrasicolus (assembly GCF_034702125.1). Classification (NCBI taxonomy): domain Eukaryota; kingdom Metazoa; phylum Chordata; class Actinopteri; order Clupeiformes; family Engraulidae; genus Engraulis; species Engraulis encrasicolus. The sequence continues at coordinate 4,631,435 of NC_085861.1, read as the reverse complement.
TCTGCTTCGAGCAGCTGTCGCTCGGCACACACGGTGGAGGCGGCCTCCACGCGAGTTCTCGGTCCCTCGACGCCTATGGCCGCTCCAACATGTCCGACGACGATGACGATGACGACAGCAGCGATTGAGCAGAGACTCGTAATGTAGCGTGACGTGACACGACGTGGCGAGACGCCACATAACAGCGATCTGAGATGCGGTCTCAAACCTTCCCCCCCCCTCGTCTCACCTCGACTCAATTCATTGTCCTTTACTTTACTCTACCACACCTCACACACACTCTTGCCCCCCCTCCCACGCCCCCATCCATAGGCCTCGTCCAGCCTGAAAGCCCATGGCAACCTCTTAACGTCCACGCGGAGCTCTCCCCACTGAACTCTGAACCCTCGAGAATCCCTCCATTCCATGACATTTATCAACACGATGCTCTTGCAAACACCGCTCCCCATTTTGATTTTTTTTTTCTTTTTTTTAACTGGACTGCTCTCAGACCTGCAATGTCCCACCATCCCAATTCTACCCAAACACATAATAAATGACTAGTGAGTTTTTTTAAAGGCATGCCACAGCTGTCATGGTGCATAGCCTCTCTAGTCTGGCTCTAGTCTAGTTCTGGACTGGGTCTAGTCTTGCTCTGGTCTGGTTCTAGTCTAGGTTTAGTCTGGACCTAGCCTGGATCTAGTTCTAGTTTTAGTCTAGGTTGTTGCTTTGATACATAAAGGTGAAACACTAGGTGAATGCCTCTAAGTGGCTTCTCGTCGCATCGCGTCTGGTCAGGTCAGGCCTGCACGGCTGCTGTTGGTGCTGCATCTGTTTCCTCTGCAGCCAGCGGTCCGATCCGCTTCACTTCGCCAGGCCGAGCTTATAGCCAGCGGTCCGTTTCACTACAGCACACGCATCCAACACATGAGTCATGCCCCCTCCCTCTGTCTTTAGTAGCAGTATCTGTCTCCCTCTAGCTCTGCATGTCTCTGTCTCTCTCTCTGCCTCTAGTTTTCTGTCTTTTGTACTTTCTAGATTTCTGCCTCACTCTCCTTCTCCTTCTCTCTCTCTCTCTCTCTCTCTCTCTCTCTCTCTCTCTCTCCCTCTCTCTCTCCTCTCTCTCTCTCTCTCTCTCTCTCTCTCTCTCTCTCTCTCTCTCTCTCTCTCTCTCTCTCTCTCTCTCTCTCTCTGCTGGTTAGTGTTTCGCCCCAGTAGTCTTGATATTTTTGGGTTTTTGCATCTCCACTTCCCTCCCCTCCCCTCTCGCCCCCGTCCCTAGCGGCCTGCCTGCCTGCCTGTCTGCCTCCATGAGCCCCTTCAGGTGCTGTTGCTGTGCTGTGGAGTTCAGCTCCGGCCTCCATGCCGACATGACTGCAGGGAGGGGGGGTTTAAGATTACAAGAGCTCCGTGATGTCATTCCGGATTACAGAGTTCAGTGTTCCGTCACAGGGCTGCAAATAGACTCTCCAGTCTACACATGCTCACTCAGTCTCCGACCGAAACGTCTCAGCAGTTTTGGGGGCGTGTCTTGTCGTCACACATGGAAGGGCTGTCCCGGCCGCTAGGCTACATTCACTCACTTAGGAATCTCTATTTTTGTATCTCTTCCTTCCCCTTTTTGATATTAATTCCAGCAAACATGCGCGCACACACACACACACACACACACACACACACACACACACACGCTCCTCAGAGCCTAACATGCTTTCTGCTCAGTCTACTGACCTACCAGTGCATCCTCGTCTGGGTAGATGGATAACGCCAGTTTAATGAATACGTCTTATATATTAGTCCTGGTAGATGGGTAATACCAGTTGAATGCTTGCTCAAGACAAATCCATGTGCCGCTTTGTAGACTACCCTAGCTCTTTGAAGTGCTTACGTGCGCGTGTGTACGTGCGTGTGCGCGTGTGCGTGTGTGTGTGTGTGTGTGTGTCGATGTGCGTGCGTGCGTGTGTCGGTGTGCGCGTGTGTGTGTGTGTATGTCGATGTGCGTGTGTTTGTGTCCGTGTGTGGTTGTTTTTGCAGATTCCCAAAACTAAGCCTATCAAAGGCCTTAACACCGCTGTGCCTTCTCACTAGCTATCCCTCTTGGAGAGCAGGGTTTTTTTATTTCTCCTTTCATACTTCAGGGAAAAGTCCAGTGAAAATGGCAAACGCCAAAAACAAAAAAAACAAGTATTTTCAGACCAGAGCACAACAATGGCTGACGTTCGTTTGTATTTTACAGACTAACCTCTGTTGTGGGGTGTGTTTAGATCCAGAGTACATAAATATTTTTAAAGTATTTGAAGATTGAAACAGTAAGACATAATAGATACTATATTCCCAAGCTTCTAAAGTTCTATATTTGTAGATTTTTAAGAAAAAATATAAATCCACAGTCGTATTATGTGAAACATCAGACAGGGAGGATGCCACAGTATATACAGTGGCATCCTCTGTGTTGTACGGTGTTGTAATCACATTTCGTAGATACAGGGGCCCACAGAGCTCAGTGCATACCCCATAATATTCTTGTCTCCAGCGCTGTTGACGACCACATGCATATACAGTATATCCAATACAGAGACCCACAGCGCTAGATACATAGACCATAATACTCTTGTCTCCAGTGCCGTTGACGACCACATACAGTAGATGCAATACAGAGACCCACTGCACTAGATACACAGACCATAATACTCTCTCTTCAGCGTCCGGGCAACCACATACAGTAGTAAACACACAGGGGACCAAAGTGCTCGTCTGTTGACGAACAGTAGACCGAGGGATCTGTACTGCCCTACAAAGGCGAAGTGCAGTAACTAACTAACTACGCCAGTATTGAAACTGAAAAAAATGCCTCCAAAGGCTGTGTATTAGGTTGGATATTGTAGTTACTTCAAATTTGACAAAACAATATCTCTAATTCCGGAGACACATTTGGACCATAAGGCTTTGTCACAAGATAAAGGAGATGTAATGAAGACCATTTTAAAGCCCTATTCCGACGGGACTAGTTTAATGTATTGACATGGGGGAATGTGATTTTTATCTCAGGACGTCGGTAATAGAAATGGCCGATTCGGACTGGATTGAAATATCTCAGTAAATGAACAGAAACTAGGAGGGGTTACTCATCACGCACCTGCAACTGCAGTTGTCGTCATGCGCGTGTTAACTCCACAATATTATTATTGATTTTTGAGCACAATATTGCGCATCCATTGAGGCATTTGGTCCCGTGTCTTAAGTCAATTTTTACACAATGTGTAGTTACTGCACTTTGCCTTTGTAGCGCAGTACAGTTGAACTTGACTGTCTAGACCAGGGATGTCAAACTCAGGCCCGGGGGCCAAATCTGGCCCGCGGAGCCATTTTATTCGGCCTGCGAGGTCATTTCAGATGTGTGTTACAGTTGGCCCACATGCACCATTAATGTATAGTGTAACAAGACTTGAACATGGGAACACAGGATGTCAAGGCATATTTAAACTACCATGTGTGTGTGCGGAATTTAACTATGAGTATAAAGTGCGTACGCACAATTTTAGTCCATTTTATTAAATAAATGATGAGTTCGGCCCTTGACTTCGTTACAGATTTTGATTTTGGCCCTCAGTCAATTTGAGTTTGACGTAGAGTAGATACAGGGGTCTACAGCGCTCTGCTGTAATAATGTTACAATTGGAGCCTACTGCTAGCTTGTCTTTGGAAAAATAAAAAACCCCTCGCGGACCACCTGAGCTCTGTCGCGGACCACCAGTGGTCCCCGGACCACACTTTGAGAATCGATGGTGTAGACGTAGAGTAGAGTAGATGTTAGATACAGGGGGCCCTACGGTGCTCTGCCGTGTAGAGTAGACCACCAAAACCCTCTTGTGGTCCTGACCTCTGGGTCTACCACAGGCCCCCTTGATCTACAGAGGGGTCTGCTGCTACTGTATCTCACACGCACACACACACACACACACACACACACACACACACACACGCACACACAGACACACACACTAACACACGCACACACAGACACACACACACACACTGCATCACAGGGGCGGTTGGCTAAGAGGAAGTCAGTGCAGATCAGATCAGAGGAGGAGGATCTCAGTCAGTGTTGGTGTCACTCCGTCACGTGAAAGCTGTCCCCCCTCTCTACTCGTCCCTCCCCATCCCTCGTCCCCCCTCTCTACTCGTTCCCGTCCTTCTTTCCAGCCAACCATCGTCGAGTTGGTTCGTGTGTGTGTGTGTGTGTGTGTTTGTGTGTGTGTGTGTGTGTGTGTGTGTGTGTGTGTGTGTGTGTGTGTGTGTGTGTGTGTGTGTGTGTGTGTGTGTGTGTGTGTGTGTGTGTGTGTGCACTACAGTACAGACTACATTTCTGAGTGAAACCATGGTCTTTCCCCGTGACTCTTCAAACAGGAATCGAGACATGCAAGCAGATGTTGTTTTTGAAGAAGTAGCTTCACAAGCCTTACAATGCCTCAACACACACACACACTCACACACACACATACACACACACACACACACACACACACACACACACACACATACACACACACACACACACACCTCATTAGGAGAGCGGAACAGTACATGAATAGAACAGTACATGTCTGCAGATGTCATCTACTGAACTGCAAATGAAACTGACGTTGAAAAGGGATTTTTTTTTCAATTGTCTCTAATGTAAAGAGAGAGAAATGACTGTTTTATTTTTATGCAAACTAATTTGCATTGGCATAAAAAAACTGAACTGGTTGACTGTTTACTGTTAATTTACCCTGAGAAAGATTCAGGTTTTTTTTTTTGCTTGTGCACGCAAAACCTCACCAGGCTTTGTTTGGGGAAGGAGAAAAACTAATCTACATGAGTTTACGGAAACCAGACTTTGATGATTCTGTCCAGCGTTTGAACTGCTTTTGATTTTTTAGTAATTCACTTCAGGTAACAAGTGTGGACTTTGTCGGTCTCTCATCCGAGGTTTTCTAGTCTTCAGGAACGGACTATGGAGCGCCAGGACTGGAGGCAAACTAGCTCCGACTGATGAGTGTTGCACCTCAATCCATCCATACAGTTCCAAGACCAGTCATTTGTTTTGTTTTGTTTTGATTTTTCCTGTTCTATACTTTTTTTTCACCAAATTCTTATGTTAACCTAGTCCTTCGTTGGAAGCCAGGACCTTACCTGTCTCCGTCTTGCCAGTGTTGTAAATTTTGTACAGGTTTTCATTTTTTTTTCTTTCTTTCTTTTTTTCCTGTTTCGTCTCCATTCTGATGTATTTTTCAGTTTTGCCCTTTTGAACTTGCCCTCAGAGTCTTGGACCAGCTGCAACATGCATGTTAAGACAACCTCCTGCGGTCAGCTGCATGATAAACCAACCTCCTGTGGTCCTCACTCCTTCTCTGTATGGAGGGGTGCTCAGACTCCAGGGGCATGGCTACGCTACGTTACGCTACGCTAGCCTGGTTCCTACCAGACCTCTGTGTGTTTGAGCTCTGGAGCCATGAAGCTGCGCGGAACTACAGGTCGGGCAAGAGCCAGGCAGGCAAACGCTACGCTGCTGTCCGCACCGCCGCAACAAGACAAGACAGCGGAGTGGACAACATAATTACATACTATAGAGTGGCCTTAACCAGCTACCACCAAAGGGCATCTAGAATATACTGCAGTAGGGACTCAAGCACAGTGGACTTATACATGGGTTTACCGTTTGGAAACAATCCCTGGCTGCACAACCCTGGCTGGCTGCGCACTGTTCAACCTCTGATTGATGGAAACTGATGTCGGTCAAAAAAAAAATGTGCTCACGTGGTTGGCTGCTTAGCATCTTGGCTTGCCAATCCTCACAACACGAATGTTTGTAAACGAAAAACCTATGTATATTATGAGCCCAAAGTGTAATAGGATGCTAGACTAGTGCAGAGAAAAGGCACCAGTCTGCAATGACCTGAGACGACGACGTGCTTTTGCAACCAGACAGCAAGCAATAATGTTATGGACAGAGAACATGAGGGAATTATAATAATAATAATAATAATGTTTATAAAGAGGAAAGAAGAAAAAAATAAGTTGTAAGATATATGTGAGCAATAATTTTTGTTTTTTTGTTCGAATTAGTTGGAGTGACCTATTTGATTTTATTGTAATTTAATACGAAGAAACGCCTCTCTCTCTTTGGGTGGTTTTTGGACCATGACTATGGGTCCATTTATTGTCTGATTTAAAACAAACAAACAAAAAAAATCTAATGAAAAGGGCTTAAACCAGAATGTAATCAAGCATATCATTGTTAGATACTAATTTTCTGAAGAAATTACAATGCATTAATACAGAAACCTTTGACTCGTGTGTTTTATTTTTATTCACAAGAAGTTGAGAAGAGGTCTGTTGCTTGCCGATGATGGGACCAGATTCTAAATCTTTCTACACACACACAAACACACACACACGAACACACGAGCGAACACACATGAACAAACAAACACACACACACACAAGCACACACACCCACACTCACGCACACACATGAACAAGTATGAATTGCTAAAATATATTGTTTCAAACTTGCCCACCCAATGTGTATTTTTGACATGCTCATCATATTTGGAGGAAAGGGTATTGGTGTCACAGTTCCTGTTTTGGGGGGGGTTAGTAGGGGTCATGCCCACCCCACCCCACCCCACCCAGAGCAGAGCAGAGCAGGACGGAGAGGAAGCCATGTGAACACTGCATCCGGAATTACTGTCACTTCACAAGCTGATCTCTCATGCCCCCCCCCCCTCTCTCTCTCTCGCTCTCACACTCTCTCTCCCTCCACCTCTCCCGCTCTCTCTCTGTCTCTGTCTTTCTTTCTCTCTGTCTATTTCTCTCTCACACTCACACTTTCTATTTCTCTCTGTCTCCCCCCCCCCCCCCCCCCCCCCCCCCCCCCCCCCCCCCTCCTCCCTCTCTCTCTCTCTCCCTCTCTGGCTCCCTCTCTCCCTCCTCTCTCCCCCTCTCTCTCTCTCTGTGTTTCTCTGTCTCTCTGTGTCTCTGTCTCTCTCCCTGTCTCTCTCTTTCTCTCAGCAGGAATCGCTCTGCTTGACTCATTAGGTTGGAAATCAATGACCTGTTGCCCTCATGACTATTTCTTATTCGCCGGAAGGGAACAGACTTGCTCTACATTGGCTTACTTACGTAGTAAGAGATGCAGCCTTGCTCTACATTGGGTTACATAGTAAAAGATGCTTGCTTGCGGTTCATGGAAAGCCTGTCGATCCTAACCCTCCTTTCCTGAATGCATCTAATCTTTGTCATCCAATGACTCACTGTTGTCATCCCAACAGCTCTTCACATACAGTAATAGGCCATTTTTGTATTTCCAGATTTGTCTTGTATTGTTACTTAGTAAACGCCAAGCGGCAGGACATACTGCAGTTTTTGCCTGTCAAGTTGGTCTAGTACTGCACCGTTGGAGTTCAGATACAAACGGTTGGCTAACCTGACTGTAATTGCAACTCTGACCCTCCCCACACACACACACACTGATTTCTTGTTATAATTTATCTGACTTGCTAGGATACTTGTATAGTGCACAACAATTCATTCCTCACCGATGTAGTGTCAACTCAAACACATATATATATATTTTTTAAAGGTCTACAGTTGTCGTCACCTATAGCTCGCCACTGCAATTAAAACTACATCAGGTATTGCTGCATGCAGAGGTGAAGGTTTGGCTTGGAAAGTGGTGGGGAAATTATAGGAAATTCTTCGGGTATGCTATTTTTGCATGATATTTGTGAAAAAGTGGTGGGGACAAGCTTGGTTTCCCTCAAAAGTGGCATGAACATGTCCCCACCAGAGCCATCTAATAACAGAGTTACGTCACTCCCATAGACCTCTATGGACCAATCTTTCCACAGCAATGGCGGCTCTCATGGAGCCTCACGGAGCGTTAACATGGAAATCCCCATTGACTTTAGTTCTATTAGAAGTTACTTAGTTCTAGGAGGTGGCCGTAGAACACAGAAAATGTGGTAAAGGTAATGTAATTTGTTTGTACTTAATCTTTGTTTGGTATGTGATGGTTCTTTGTTAGTTTCCAACGAACCCCATGTCCCCACCATCCACACCTAAAATTACACCCATGGCTGCATGACTGGAGTTAGTCTAAAAAATGAAAAATAAACATTGCTTTTAAAAGCAGAAGCTTATTTCTAGCATACTGCAGTTGAAACTAATAAATAGCTGTCCTGCTGTTTCCCTGAAGTCCAAACCCCTTAAGATGTCTACATTGGGTAATTTACTTAGTAAAAGATGCAGACTTGCGGTTCATGGAAAGCCTGTCGACCTTAACCCTTCCTTCCTGAATGCATCTGATCTTTGTCATTCAATGACTCACTCACTGTTGTCATCCCAGTAGCTCTTCACATACATGTGTGTCCAGATTTGTCTTGTATTGTTACTTAGTAAACGCCAAGCATTAGAACATAATGTAGTTGTTTTTGCCTGTCAAGTTGCTTTAGTTGGGGTCCAGATACAAACGGTTGGCAAACCCGACTGTAATTACAATGCTGACCCTCCCCATTCTCCACACACACACACAAAGATTTCACGTTATAATCTGACTTGCTAGGATACTTGTATAATGCACAGCATTTAATTCCTCACCAATGTAGTGTGAACTAAAATATATATTATTATAAAAGAGGTCTACAGTTTCCGTCACCTATAGCTCGCCACTGCAATTAACACTACCTCAGGTATGGCTGCATGACTGGAGTTAGTCTTAAAAAAAAAAAAAAAAAAAAAAACATTGCTTTTAAAAGCAGTGGCTTATTTCTAGCATACTGCAGTTGAAACTAATAAATAGCTGTCCTGCTGTTTCCCTGAAGTCCAAACCCCTCTGGTTGCCTCTCCTGCTGCCTGTCAACATGATTAGAGTGGTGTGATGATGGGGTTGAGACCCAGGCAGCCATCAGAAACTGAAAACACTCTGCCATTGGGCTGCACAATTAATCGAAAAATAATCAAAATCGTGATAACATAGTAAAATCGAACTCATGATTTTAATCGTGGCAATAGTGACCTACTTTTGAGAGCGTCCTTGAACCCAGTCCCAGAACATACTGACAGGCTGGTGTTTCTGGCCTGAAATCTGTCCACTAAAGTTCCATGCTATTGCCTTTACATAATTATTACATTTTAGTTTGCTCCTCCCGTATGTAATTCATTCTTGGTTATATTTCATCTTGTTATAATTTTCAAAAAAATCTGCAAAAATCAATAATCGTGATTAATAATCGTGATTATGATTTTGACCAAAATAATCGTGATTATGATTTTTTCCATAATCGTGCAGCCCTACTCTGCCATGTACCTTTTCTGCCAGGCGCCACCTGCGCCCAGGTGATTTCAATAATTTTGATGTGTGTTCTGCATGTGTGTGCAGGGCCGCTGACAGCTTTGGCTGGGCCCAGGACAAAGTCATCTGAAAGCCGGGCTCTACGTATGCCTGGACCTGGGACAACTGTCCCCCTTTTCTGCCCACCTGTCGGCTTCCGTGTGTGTGTGTGAGAGGGAGAGTGAGAGAGAGAGAGAGAGAGAGAGAGAGAGAGAGAGAGCGCTCATCGGGATGTGCTGGTACCAGGAGATGGGATTTTGGAAGGTAGGCCTATGGCAGGATTTCTACTCCCCGTCCCGGAGGCTTGCTGCATCCATGGACTACTTATGCACGGTGCCCATTGCGCATTCACACTGACATTTTCCATCATTGATGTTCAGCTCAGCATGACATTCTGTCTTCAGGTGTCTCGAGCATAAAATTCTCCATGGTGTCTTCTTCAGACTCCCTCAGTCACGTCCAGCGCTGGACTGGTCATCTGGCATAGCAGGCATTTCCCGGTGGGCCCCGCACCCACGTGGGCCCTTATTTTCAGAAATGTTAAAAATAATAATATTTTATTTATTTATTTGTTTACTTTTCTGAAAATAGGGCCCCACGAGGGTGCTGGGCCCACTGGTGAGTCAGTTCTGCGCCGCTTTAATTATGAGGGGCCGCTTCATGCTAGAAGTGCCCGAGCCCTATTTCTCCCTTATGAGGGGCCGCTTCATGCTAGAAGTGCCCGAGCCCTATTTCTCCCCCAGTCCAGGCCTGGTGGTCACGTCAGTGTGAACCTGCTCTCATCTCTCAAGAGCAGCGTAGTATAAAGTAGAAGTAAAGTAGCAGTAGTCTTACTGATGTAATTACAACACTAGTAGTGTGATATAACATGTTTCAACTTTCTGCTATTAGATGATTTACCTCTTAACCTATCCTGAACCAGCTTTGTAGTATAGGCCCCTAATGTAATTACAACACTAGTAGTATGATATAACATGGGTTCAACTTTCCTCTATTACATGATTTACCTCTTAACTTAACCTTAACTTATCCTGAACCAGCTTTGTAGTATAGGCCCCTAATGTAATTACAACACTAGTAGTATGATATAACATGGTTTCTTCTACTTGCAACTCTGCAGAAGAGCAGTTTTTTAGAAATGGATGTGTATCTCCCCGAGATGCGAAGTGTATGCATGAGCAATGGAAGAAAGTTCAGTGATTGTGTGTGTAGTGGTCTGAGTGTCCAGACAGTATGGAGATAAACAATGTAAATTGCCTCGCTCAACGCATCCTTGTGAGGAGATGCAAGGCTACAAGCACTTTCATTATACAGGCGTAGAGAGCACATAGACTACTGCTGCTGCTCTGTATCTATAGATAAACGGTTGGATTCAGAGTGGACAACAGGAATAGCCTTGTTGTCTTTTGTCCATATCGAGATATTACCATTTTGTGCTGAACATGAAGTGTTTTTATTTGTGTGTGTGGATTATGCAAAAAAGTGCAAAGGGACTGGCCAAATACTACTCTATTTCTGCCATATTTGGGAGCCTGTCCATTTGGAGACGGAGATGTCACATCTATCCATAGAGACTACTGGACGTACATTCTGTATATTATCAATCTTGCCAATCTACAGGATTTTTCAAAACATGTTTGTATCTGTAATCCTTCCCTGTGTGACTATCCAAATAAAAGTACAAAACTGTTTGTATGTGTGTGTGCGTGTGTGTGTGTGTGTGTGAGAGAGACAGAGAGCTCATTAGAATGAGTTGGTTTCAGGAGATGATGCAGCTGGTGAGATTTTATATGTGGCAGGATTGCTTCTCTCTGGGCCTGCCCTGTCCTAACTGTAGGGCGCTGGGTTCGATTCCAGCACTCTGTCTCTCTCTCCCCACTAATTTCCTGTCTCTCCTCCAGTCAAAAATAGAGCCGAGGTATAAAGGCCCTAAACAATAGAGATGCACCGTATCCTGATTTTTAGGATCCTGCCGGATACCGGATCCACTGCTTACAGTTTTTCTCGATTGCTTCCACACAATTTCTGGTACTTCACACACAATTCTCAGAACATCTCACCCATTTCCCAACTCCCCTAACCAATGTCACTGAACACTAAGCACAATTCCTCCTTTATACTCACATTTCAGTTTTAAAACACACTCGTTTCAAACCACTACACACAATTATCTGGATTACACACAATTTTCATGAAGAAAATCCCTGGTTGTCGCATTGAACACACTGTCATTCAAAACACTAAAATCAACTACCATACTATGTTCACTTCCTCATCACATGGGCAAACTCTCTTCATACCGGTTTACAATCTGAAATCATCACCCCATAAGGACACACATTGCATGTGATATTGATGAAAACATGAGTGGATGCAGTGAGAAAACACATTGCTACCCTCTTTAGTAAGTAGAACACTGAAGAAAATAAGTTTCTAATGTGTGTCAAGTTGAGTATAGAGTTTTACCATGTGCATATTAGTGTTCAATGGTTCACATATGAGTGTATAAAAATTACTGCTTGTGTGTGTCATTTTTAAGAACAAAATTACCTTGTTAGAAGAGAGTACATTGTTTTGAGACAAGACGTGCATTTTTCAGAGGTAGTGAAGAGTTTTGCCCGTTGTGTGTGAGGTTTGGAGATTTGTGTGTAGAGTTTTGAGAATTTGCGAATTGATTCCGAAAATTGTGTGTAAGCAATCGAGAAAAACTGTAAGATCCTGCCGGAACTGGAACCGGATACCGGATCCTACTAAAGGTTTGAAACACATAGCCTACTCGCACACGTGGGCCCTTTTTATTACGTTGGCTCAAACTATTTTTTAGACTCATTGGCTTACTGCCACACTGCCTGCACTGGCCGCTTCCAAAGGGCTTTCACTCCATGCAGCAATTGGGATTGTGAACGACTGACTGAAAAACCTAGGCTAGAGATGCACCAGATTCTGATTTTTGGGTAACTGCCGGATACCGGATTCACTGCATAAGATCCTGCCGGATCCGGATCCTGTGAAAAATCCTATTATCCTGCCGGATCCGGAACCAGTTCTTGGATCTTGTGCATCTCCAAAAAAAAATATATATATATATATATTTTTTTAAACGATTGCTTCTCTCTGAGGCCAGGGTCTCCCGTCTGGTTGTTGTATCCATGGACAATTTATGCCCGGTGCCACGGTAGCCAGACAAACCAGACCATTAATTTGGAAAAATGCATGAAATGTTTCGGCTCAGTGTTGTGTTGCATCACACAGTAATGTTGTTCTTGTTGTTGGTGTGTGTGTGTGTGTGTGTGTGTGTGTGTGTGTGTGTGTGTGTGTGTGTGTGTGTGTGTGTGTGTGTGTGTGTGTGTGTGTGTGTGTGTGTGTGTGTGTGTGTGTGTTGGTGGGGGCATCAAAGAAGAGAGTAGCCAAAGAAAGTTTCAAACTTTCAAGTTCTCACAAAAAGGATGACAAAAAATGTTATAGCACTGTCAACTCAAAGATTGCATTGATGCTAAAGGGCAATGGATTTTGTAGATCAAAGAATATTAACAATGAGACAGTGACCCCCTTCTGATCCTTTCATGTTTTGGCAATAGACTGGAAAATTCAAGATGCCTCTCTGTCTTGTTCCGTGGCGGTGAAAGACTGCATTCACATGTTAAGATTACGGGCGTCTGCTGTCTAGTCTTCTAGAGACGCCTGAGGTAGCCTCTGTCTAGAGTAGTGTCTCCCAATCAGGGGTAAGTGTACCACTAGGGGTACGCGAGAACACTGCAGGGGGTACTTGGAAAAATGACATTTTAAGAAATATATGGAGGTCAGTTACATTGGGATGGTGAAAGTGATATAGAACTTGACTTAGGGGGTACTCATGGCACAACGAAAAGGCTTGGGGGTACACAAGACAAAAAAGGTTGGGAAACAAAACAAAAAAGACTGCATTCACATGTTAAGATTATGGGCGTCAGCTTTCTAGTCTTGCAGAGACTCCTGAGGTAGCCTCTGTCTCTAGACTATGTAGAGCAAAGCAAAAGAGCCCCCCCTACTGGAGAAGGGAGCACATTTGATATTGCTGTCAATGGCCCTGCTGTGGGGTATATATATGTTTACGGTCGCGTTGGTCTGTCTGTCTGCCTGTCTGTCTGTCTGTTAGCAGGAAGTGTCCATTTGTCTGACAACTTTGTTGTTTTCTAGACAGAGGCTGTGGTGTCTACGTAGAACGCATGTCATGATCATCTACAAATGCTTGAAAATCGAACATTTGTCAATAATGTTCTGATATAACATATAGCCTCTTAACATAGAGCCTATGTTATAACCTTACTGTCACCAAAATTGTAATGCCTCTGTCTTAATCTGTTACTGGCTCTCGGTAATGTCATAGCAATGTTGCGTCTGCTCCCCGGAATGCTTCATTCTCCATGCTGTCCTCAGACGCCCTCAGTCACATCAGTTGCATGTCCTCAGTGTGAACTTGCTCTCAGAGAGTTACATAAAGTAGAAGTACAGTACAAGTTCTCTTACCGATGTAATTGCAACACTAGCAGTATGAGTAAAAGAAAGGATGTCTGCGCTTCAGCCCTTGTGGTGCTCACAGTCCAGACCGTAGAATGAAGAAAGACTGGGCTACTTCTCAGTGACTAGACCCAGGGATGACCGGAGCACTCAGCATACTTTTAGAGGTTTTTTATTTTTTGGTGCACAAAATGACCAAAAAATAAAAAACCTTGATTAGTATGCTGTGTGCTCCGGTCATCCCTGGGTATAGTCACTGAGAAGTAGCCCAGTCTTTCTTCACTAGTAGTATGAGTTCATGGTAACTACTTCAACTTCTACTTACAGCTCTGCTGAAGAGCACTGCAGCTTCATCAAGTTCCATCCTTACCTTTTTTTTCTGACGCGGCTACTATATATTTCGCTCTTCTATAGACAGCAGAAAATAACATTACCTACATCTAGTCAACTATAATCAATTCGGCAATGCATCGCAATGTGGGGGCAGGGCAATTAAATTAAATGCGGTAAGTGTCATAATCGATGCGGCATATTTTTTCAAGTTTCAGTTACTTCGGTAGATATTTCCGGAGCAAATGAATGTTAAATTAAATAAAAGCACTTCAAAGCATTGAAGCATTGAAGACTGATACAGAAAACAGCCAATACGGCCTCATCATGACTGATGAAAAATTTGCTTTGCTCTCAGTAAAAATGTAGTGTATTACGAATTAAATCTAATCGCTACCTCCCGAATCGTAATCGAATCTAATCGTGAGGGCAGTGCCAATGCCCACTATTACTTAAAACTCTCTGAACTTTTAGAAATGGATGTGTATCTCCCCGAGTTTCACAAGTGGGTGCATGAGCAATGGAGAGAGGTTCAGTGATTGTGTGTGTAGTGGTCTGAGTGTCGAGTCATCAGCGCTGGACTGGCCATAGGGCATACAGGGCATTTGCCAGGTGGACTGCTGATGATTTTGTAAGACTGGTGATGATTTTGGCCTGGCTTTTATGTAGTGGTATCAGCAAAAATACTGAATCAGACCAAGATATCGCAAAACACGCCCACTCAATGCAAAAGCGTGTGCTCAAGTTGGGTCTCCTAAGGGGGCGTTGTCCCCTACTTCTTCTCTTTTTGAGGTGTTTGCACAAGACGTGCGCTACCGCCATCTACAGTGCTAGGGGACTATTCTCAACTTCAGGACTCCGAAGGTCTCCTAACCGAAGGTCTCCTAAAGGGGCGTTCACCCGACATGAAGTGGATACCGGAAAAGAAACAAAATGACGCTTCTTGTTAGATCCACCTTCTTTGGTATCAGTCCTCATGCCACTACAGCTAACCCCTCCGTGCCAGATTTAAATATTAATTTTTGGCTGTTAGGATCAAAATAATGAAAGATGAATAAAAGTATAAGGTTGATAAAACTGTCTTTGTCTTTGTCGATGTCTGGCAGACTGGTCTTGACTAAGAATGCCCGGTCCCGGTTCATCCCAGTCCCGGCCTGCCAGACATATGGAGGTAAACAATTGAATTCAAGTGCCTCACTCACCGCATCCTTGTGAGGAGATGCAAGGCTACGAGCACTTTCATTACACAGGCATATTTTAACTTTAATGGAGAACACAGACATAGACTACTGCTGCTGCTAGGTATCTATAAAAAAACTGTCGATTCGCAGTTGACAACCGGAATAGCCTTGTTGTCTTCTGTCCATATCGAGGTATAACCATTTTGTGCAGAACATGGTGAGGTTGTTCTGAGGCCGTGTGCGTGCGTGCGTGCGTGCATGGGTGTGTGCGTGTGTGCAGGGAAGTCGACAAGGTGAGGACAAAGGGGTGAGTTGGCCTGGGCCCAGAGAGTGGTCGGGGGATTTTCAGATGACTTTGTCCCAGGCCTGGACAAAGCTGTCAACGGCCATGTGTGTGTGTGTGTGGGTGCGTGTGTGCGTGTGTGTGTGTGTGTGTGTGTGCACTCGTGCGTGTATGCATGTGTGCGTTTGTGTGTGCATTCGTGTGTGCATGCGTGTGTGTATGCATGTCTGTGTATGCATGTGTGCGTTTGTGTGTGCATTCGTGTGTGCATGCGTGTGTGTATGCATGTGTGCATGCGTGCCTGCGTGCGTGTGTGTGCATGCGTGTAGGTATGCGTGTATGCATGTGTGTGTGCGTGTATGCATGCGTGCATGCGTGCCTGCGTGCGCGTGTGTGTGTGCATGCGTGTAGGTATGCGTGTATGCATGTGTGTGTGCATGTGTGTGTGATATAGTCCGTGGCACAGTGAGTCCTGCAGGCATCTAAGCCGCCCTTAATGACTATTATTAGAGAGTGTAGGAGTCGTGCTGTCAAAGCATGCACTTAACCAGCGCTGCAACTTTGCCCTTTGGAAGTTGCTTTAAAAATGACATGTAAACCAAAGGTTTTTAATACCAGTGCTGTTTTGCACAGTATTCTCTATCTAGGAGGTCATTTAAAATCTGATGTTTTTTCTTTTTTCTTTTTTTAATGATTGCACAAATTTTCACCACATTTCCTGGGTGGTTATTTCCTTGTCATTTTAATGGTAATTCGTTTTTTGTGTTTTGTTTAATCATTTGCCGTGCACAAGGTGGATAGGCTGGCCATGGCTGTTCTGTTGATAAGGAGACAGTTATCTGTGAACTTTGACGTCAAGCCTGGTGGTACCTGGTGGTAGCTGGTAGCCTGACAAGCCAGGGGTGCATTTCTCGAAACTACTTTGATTAGCTACTTTGTTGTTTTCAATGCATTTTTCCATTGGCAACTACCAAAGAAGCTAACATGCTAACCACTTCTCTTTTGAGGAATGCACCCCAGACTGGAGAAAAAAGTAGGTTGAAGCCCGCACGGCACGACACATCCAAACGTCTGACCTGCGAGCAGAACAATTTCGGGTAAAAGCCCGCCTTTTAACCTGAAACGTCACGGATAAAAGAGGGAGCAGAACATCCTGCAGATTTTTTCCCTTTTCATCAAGCCAGACTAGAGGCCCTGTAGTAGAGAGGTAGAGCCCAGAGCCTGCACAGAGGGTTTTGGCTTGTAAAGGCTAGCAGAAGGTTATAGTAATGGTACCAAAAAGAAATCCTTGCACACTAAGCACACACTTTTTTCTGTTCTCGGATCCTTTCTGGTTAATTTTCTGGTGACATTTCATTTGCATTTCATCCGTGTCTCCCTCTTGGTGCAACCATAGCACCGTGGGCACTTCCACTTGCACTTGTGGGCTTGCGCTTCACTTTAAAAGGGTAGCCTGAAAGCAAAAGGTCACACATTACCAAACCATATTAATAAGGAGCCAGTTATCTGTGAACTCTGACATGCTCTCAGCAGACCTCCACAGGGTGCAAAAGGGGAGCCTGACAAGCAAAACTCTCTACTAGAGAGGTTCTCGCTTGTCACACAGGCTAGAAAAAGGTCTGGCTTGTCACACAGGCTAGAAAAATGTTATATGTTACCAAAAGAAAAAAATCCTGAAAACAAAGTCATCCTTCCTGGCTAATTTGATCAATTATGCATTTGATCAGTGTCTCGCTCTTGGTGCAACCATAAGATCGTTTGTACACTCCATTATATAGTACATGGGTTCTCATTTTTTGTTTTCCACTGGGTGCGCGACCCTGGCTGCGTACAACTCAACCGCTGATATTTGGAAACCGCTGTCGGTTGGACTATTAAATGGACCCCCAATGGCAACTAAGCACCGCCCCCTCTCAGCTGTATCCTTCTCAACGCCCCCCTAGAGCTCTCCAACGCCCCCTGGGGGGCTGTGCCGCCCCCGTTGAGAAACACTTATATATAGGCTACTGTATAAACTCCCGTCCTCAACTTCAACTTGTGGGCTTGCGCTTCACCGCAAAAGGGTAGCCTGAATGCAAAAGGTTACACGTTACCAAAATAAATATGTAATTCCCTGCACACAAAGCATCACTTCCCAAATGGGTCTGCATCTATCTGAGTATGAAATGATTTTAACACTGCTGGCTGCTTTTTATGGATTAGCACATATGAGGGAAAATGAGAAAAGGGCTTGTTGATTTGCCCAGCGTCCGTGTGCCTCGACTATCAATCAGAACAGCCTGTGTCAACAAAGACAGAAATAATTTCGACTAAGGATGGCAAATAATGGTGCCACCATGAATTATAAAAAGAAATTGATTTTAACAATGCTCGATAAAAAACGCCCAGTAGTGCCCTCACCGCCAGCCAGTCTTGTTTGTTTTTGTTCTTTAATCATGAAACGGGACATGAATTGGAGACTTTTGATTGGTAAACTTTGAGCGTTTGATAACAGAAATCACTCTGCGTACTACAGAAATCACTCTGCATGCTTGCTGATTGTAACCAGCGCTGGACTGGCCATCTGGCATAGCGGGCGTTGCCCGGTGGGCCCTGCACCCTCGTGGGCCCCTATTTTCAGAAATGTAAAAAATATAATATATATTATATATAGCACTGATTCTTGAGAAAGTGGCTAAAACAGGTTGTAATGTTGACAGAAAAAAACAAAGTGAATTACAAAATTATATGGTATATCCTCGTAGACTTAGGTCTTGGCTTTTCAGAAATGCACAAGGCCAATCTCCCCATTATGTATTTTTTTCAGAAATCAGGCTTTTCTCCGATCATACCTTGTTTTTTGTCAACACCGTCAGACACAATTAAAAGTTATTAAAATTGTATTGATTTGGTTGCATATGTATCTGGAGTTTTTAAGTGATTATGTGTATTTTTTGGTTCACACATATGCCTTTAAATGTTGAAAATTCACTTTTGTTCTATTTTAATACTGTTTCATGTGTTCTAATTTTAAAATATGTCCCGTCATACGATGCTTACTTAACGCCTAAATAGAACAAACAATTTTTTGTAATTTCACAAATATTCGTGTAGGCTTAAATTGGCTATTACTTTGATATTTCAACAACTCCTAAGGAAAATGTTGTAAGCACATTCCTTTAAAATGTCCAAAACTCCTTCTTACGGTGGTGACTTAAGAACTGACAGTGGTGACAGTAATCTGAAAGTGGTGAAAGTGGCCTATAGTACCTGCATTTAGCAAAATAAATAGCCCTTTCAAGTCAATGGCATCTTGCATAAACACTTTATTTTTGTGTGTGCACAGTATGAGCATGTGTTTTTACTTCATTAGTTAGATTATCTAGGAAGGAAGCCACTGGTTGTTGAAAATGTGGTAAAAACAGCTTTTAAGTTGTTCAAATCCAAAATATAGAGGTGTATTATCATAGATGTAGGTCTTGGCTGTGCAGTGAATGCATTGGCCAAGCTCCCCATGTTTAACATTTTTCATAAAATGGGCTCTTTCTTGTTTTGTCAACAGCGGCAGACAGAATTAGAAGTAAAAACACATGTTTACTGTATTAAAGTGAATTACTTTAACAATTCAACATAACTGTAGATACTTATTGTATGCATATTCTTAAAACATGTCAAAAACACGTAAAACATGTGTTTTTTGGTGAACTCCATCAGACGTCACCACCGTCAGGTTTTCTGACAAAAAAACCTCCAAATGCACCTCAGTGGTGGCTAGAGTATAATTTTGGATCACAATTATTACTAACATGCCTAGTAATATTTCATTAACCAGCACAATTTAGTAAAATATGGAACAACATGATGAGCAGAACAAAATCTGACGGTGGTGACATCTGACGGTGTTAGACAAAAAAACACTCTTTTAAATATTATGCATTGTTTGTTCACATTAGCCATTTCATTTTCGCTCTGTTTCTTGGGTGCTTCATACCTTTTCTGAAAAAAATTATATTTATTAACATTAATGTAATACAATACTATTAAAACCCCCGACGGTGTTGACAGTTTATGGTTGGGACAGTACCAGTGTCCAAACAAATTAACAAATTGAGGACAAAATAATAAACTTACAGGAGCTTCAGTGATGGTGAAGTAGGCAGTAGAGCTAAAGGTTTGAAAAGGGGTCCTCAGTAATGAAAATTACCTTGTGCATACCTGATTTTCTTGTCTTTTAGAAAAAATCTGACGGTGGTGACCAATATGCTGGACACATTTTGAGCAATCAGTAAATAATAGTAAATATTGTTTTACATCCACTATGTGCACATCTGTAGAACCACTTTAATATGGTCTTCCACATCATGGTGATATTGTTCAATTCTGTTAGTGATCTTTGCATTTTAAGTCAATTGAAATGATGATGCCAGTCCACGGGACAGGCGTTTTTACAGGGTGTGGACAGGTTTATAGCCATAAAAAGTAATATAATTACACTTAAATATTTCAAACAACTGTGTATTCGTGTGACAGACCCCTTGGCCATTACCTGGGTTCATTTTGTTTGTGAAAATTTAGTTGATTTTCAACAGAATTAATATTTTACTGCAGGGACATGTTTTTGCCAAACTTTCAAGAATCAGTGATATATAGTATATTATACTGTACAGTGCACATGTACACTATATATATATATTTTTACATTTCTGAAAATAGGGGCCCAAGAGAGTGCAGGGCCCACCGGTGAGTCAGTTCTGCACTGCTAACTACATATGAGGGCTCCCTTTAAGCCAAAAGTGCCCGGGCCCTATTTCTCCCCCAGTCCAGCCTCACATGATCAAAACACAGCAGAGGAAGGCCCATATAAGTACATTTGCACTTGGGCTACAGTTTTGATTGGCTGTATTAATATTTAAACCTTAATCACACCTGTATGACACCAAGGACTGATTACAGCACAGGCCTACTAGGCCCAGGCCCAGGGGCCCAAGAGTCAAGGGGGCCCTGAAGCCCAAGCCTCTATACTTCTTTTGTCACACTGCGTTAAAATTGCACTTTTGACAGCTGTATTTCCACATTTTCTTGGGGGACAAATCCCCCAGAACCTCAAACAACATACAGTAGGTAGTTGAACATCTGTCCTAAAACCCTGAACCTTTTTGTAAACTAGCTAGCTATACTTGTGAAATGGGGGCCTTGAGTGGGGCCCTCTCATGTTGTCTGGCCCAGGGGCCCGCATGGAGTCATGCCCCGTCCCTGTATGCCACATCCCATGTTGCATAACACTGTGTTTCTATTCTTCATCATCACTCTTTTTGTCCTGTCTGTCATTTCATGAAAACTGAAAATAAAGGACCGGCCGGCCGCACACCAAGCTCCCGTTTCTCTTAATTTAATGTAGTGGCGTTTTCGGGCTGCATAGCATGCCCTTCATCAGACTATGTCTGTCTTTTCATTTCATCCATCAGATGTACAATACCTGACCCCCAACAGACCCTGCTGTCTCTCGCGTCTCTGGCCCTCATATCCATCCAATCAAACTCATAATGAATAGAGTATATAAATCCCACTGATAAAGGAGAATGTGTGCCTGTGCGGTTAGCAGTAGGGCGGTAACGATATTGAATCGAATCGAGAAATCGTGATACTCAAGAGTCACGATACTGTATCGTGATGTAAGGAGGCAGTATCGTGATACGCCCTTTTTCGAGGCTTTGTAATCCTTCATTTCAGAAAACAACCATATGACATGATGTGATAGTGCTTCCAAGCTTCAAATGAGATACATTTCAGAAATCGTGGGGTGTATCCAACCGTAGGTCAAAAATTGCGATACAAACCAAATCGTGAGTTGAGTGTATCGTTACAGCCCTTGTTAGCAGACTATTGAAATACATCTCCGTCTTCTCCATTATGGGCATCTCCATCCTCGTCCGCATGCTAATAAAAGAATAAAAGTGCCGCCTCCTTGAGAGGCCATATAGGCCTACTACTGTAACTCAATCAGTAGCCATTAGCCCCTTAGCGCAGAGCCTATGTAATGTAACCAAAATTGTTATTTTTTAGGGGCTTTTATGCAATTATTTGACATGGGGAGATGGAGACAGGAAGCAAGTGGGACAGAGAGACGGGGGAGGATCGGGAAATTACCCTGTCCGGACTCGAATAGGCATGCAAGCCCAAATTTGGGGGGCTTAGCGTGCTGCAATGTCACCAAAATTGTAATGGCTATGAATGTCTTACTCCGTTACTTAAGGCTCTCTCTAATGTCTTAGCAATGTTGTGATGATGTAGTAGAGTATACTAGAGCAAATAGTGTATAGGCCCGCCGGCGACCCCATTGGCAGTTAGAGGCTCGGATTTGGCCGGCTCGGAACATGGGCAAAGGGGTACGTTGTCCCAGGCCCAGAGAGAGAGAGGGGGGCCCAGATTTGGTTCTCTTCCATTACATTGTACTGTGCTGTATGTATTGCGTGGAGGGGCCTTTCAGAGAGGGGGGGCCCAGATGTGTCTCTGTTACATTGTAATGTACTGTCTGTATGTATTGCGTGGAGGGGGGCCTTTCAGATGACTTTGTCCCAGGCCCAGAGAGAGAGAGGGGGGCCCAGATTTGGTTCTCTTCCATTACATTGTACTGTGCTGTATGTATTGCGTGGAGGGGGCCCTTTCAGATGACTTTGTCCCAGGCCCAGCCAATGCTCTCTGCAGCCCTGGTGAGACATTTACTGTGTGTAATATGTGGTATCCGGCCGCATCATCGTCGACCTCACACCGTCACCGTGCCGACCGACTCCACTGCCGCTCCCCTCCAATCAGAGCTCTGTGTTTAGCTGAGGGGGGGGGGGGGGGGGCAGATTTGGTTCTCTTCCATTACATTGTACTGTGCTGTATGTATTGCGTGGAGGGGGCCCTTTCAGATGACTTTGTCCCAGGCCCAGCCAATGCTCTCTGCAGCCCTGGTGAGACATTTACTGTGTGTGATGAGTGGTATCCGGCTGAATCATCGTCAACCTCACAACGCACCGACTGGCGTGCCCCTCCAATCAGAGCTCAGTGTTTAGCTGAGGAGATAGCCTACTTATGTGATCGCTATTAGCATCAGGGGCCTGACAAGCACACTCTCATTTAAACGCTCGCCTCTCATCGCCCCTGTGAAGGCTAGGGTTGTGTAACACCATTAGAGTCGTTTGACCTCTCATTTCTTTTCCCCTTTTCCTATAATTTCTTTTCCCCTGCCAACCATCTTGCTCCTCTCTCTCCATAAAAAAACACAGTTAAATGTCTTAAGCTTTTATCAGCTGAATTTATCAGTGTGAGGTTAAGGCCCAGCCTGAGTGTGCAGCGGCTTTTATGATGGACACTGGCATAACATCTTACTTGTGGAACCAAAGTGGGAGGTAATGACAAGTTAATGCAAAGCAAGAAAACAGCCAAATGCCAGGATGATTCATCATCATCGTCATCATCATCATCATCATCAACATCATCATCATCATCATCAACAACAACAACAACAACAACAACAACAACAACAACGTTATTACAGACTCAATGTCCAAATTTAAGAAGACACACAAGCACACGCCTAGGCCTATACAATAAGAAAAGGAAGATATTCGACTGCATGGGAATAAGATTTTGCATTTCAACTAAATACTGAAAATTGTCTCAGGTATGATGGGCTCAAAAGCTCACATTGGAGAAGAGTGAAGAACTGCCGTGTAGTCGTTCAAACCAACTGGGATGCCTGTTCTGCAGAGACATGGGGGGGGAGGCGGGAAACAAAAGTGATGATTGTGTTGTTGGAGAATCTCCATGAATTTAAGTTGCCCCTTTCATCATGGCATATATGCATAATTGTTCATGAATTTCTCCAAAACTGAATTTGCAGGTGCACTGTGTAGGATGGTGGCCAAGGTGCTGAAACTACGCTGCTTATTGACAACAGTGTGAGATGGAGACAGGAAGCAAGTGGGACAGAGAGACGGGGGAGGATCGGGAAATTACTCATGTATGCACTTTTCATACATTAAAAGGGGGATCTTCTCCATGGTTCGCCATTTTGAATTTCCAAAAATAGCCATTTTTAGCTGCAAAAATGACTCTACTTGGACCATACTAGAAAATATTTGTTTATTACTCAGTTAACTTTCATGTAAATATCAAATTTGGCGATAGCCAACCCAGTTTCAATGAGCAGCATAGTTGCAGTACCTTTTTTGACCATTTCCTGCACAGTGTCTGTTTAAGGCTCTCTGTACTGTCATATTACGTACTTGCCATGGGCAAAGGGGTACGTTGTCTCAGGCCCAGAGAGAGAGAGAGAGGGGAGGGGGAGATTTGGGTCTTCATTACATTGTACATGTACTGTATTGTGTGGAGGGGGGCCTTTCAGTTGATTTTGTCCCAGGCCCAGAGAGAGAGAGAGAGAGAGGGGGGCCCAGATTTATGTCTCCATTACATTGTACTGTACTGTCTGTATGTATTGCGTGGAGGGGCCTTTCAGATGACTTTGTCCCAGGCCCAGAGAGATGGGGGGGGGGGGGCAGATGTGTCTCTGTTACATTGTAATGTACTGTACTGTATGTATTGTGTGGAGGGGCCTTTCAGAGAGGGGGGGCCCAGATGTGTCTCTGTTACATTGTAATGTACTGTCTGTATGTAGGGGCCTTTCAGATGACTTTGTCCCATGCCCAGAGAGAGAGAGGGGGGCCCAGATTTGGTTCTCTTCCATTACATTGTAATGTACTGTCTGTATGTATTGCGTGGAGGGGGGCCTTTCAGATGACTTTGTCCCAGGCCCAGGCAAAGCTGTTTGCAGCCCTGCTGAGATACGTATACTGTGTGTAATATGTGGTATCCGGCCGCATCATCGTCGACCTCACACCGTCACCGTGCCGACCGACTCCACTGCCGCTCCCCTCCAATCAGAGCTCTGTGTTTAGCTGAGGAGATAGCCTTCTTATGTGATCGCTATTAGCATTATGCTCCTGACAAACACACTCTCATTTAAACGCTCGCCTCTCATCGCCCGGCCCTGTGAAGAGTGTGTTGTGTAACACCATTAGAGTCGTTTGACCTCTCATTTCTTTTCCACTTTTCCTCTAATTTCTTTTCCCCTGCCAACCATCTTGCTCTTCTCTCTCCATAAAAAACACAGTTAAATGTCTTAAGCTTTTATCAGCTGAATTTATCAGTGTGAGGTTAAGGCCCAGCCTGAGTGTGCAGCGGCTTTTATGATGGACACACACTGGCATAACATCTTACTTGTGGAACCAAAGTGGGAGGTAATGACAAGTTAATGCAAAGCAAGAAAACAGCCAAATGCCAGGATGATTCATCATCATCGTCATCGTCATCATCATCATCATCATCATCATCATCATCATCATCATCATCATCATCATCAACAACAACAACAACAACAACAACAACAACAACAACAACAACAACAACAACAACGTTATTACAGACTCAATGTCCAAATTCAAGATATAACACACAAGCACACATACCTACCGTATATAATAAGAAAAAAATTGGTCTAGTCCACTCCACAAGATTTTGCATTTCGACTAAATACTGAAAATTGTCTCTGGTATGATGGGCTTAAAAGCTGCCTGATGGGAGAAGAAGAAGTGAAGACCTATATCATTGGAGAAGAAGTGAAGAACTATATCATTGGAGAAGAGTGAAGAACTATATCATTGGAGAAGTGAAGACCTATATCATTGGAGAAGTGAAGAGCTATATCATTGGAGAAGTGAAGAGCTATATCATTGGAGAAGTGAAGAGCTATATCATTGGAGAAGTGAAGAGCTATATCATTGGAGAAGTGAAGACCTATATCATTGGAGAAGAAGTGAAGAACTATATCATTGGAGAAGAGTGAAGAACTGCCGCGTAGTCGTTCAAACCAACTGGGATGCCTGTTCTGCAGAGACATGGGGAGGCGGGAAACAAAAGTGATGATTGTGTTGTTGCAGAATTTCCATGAATTTAAATTGCCCCTTTCATGGCATATATGCCTAACTTTTCAGGAATTGCTCCAAAACTGAATTTGCAGGTGCACTGTGTGGATGGTGGCCAGAGTAGGTATTGCAACTACGCTGCTCATTGCCAAATTTGATCTTTTCATGAATATTTCGAGGGTTTGGAGCCAGAGGGGCGTAAGTGGCATTTGACCAACTTTACAGGAGAGCCAAAACAAAATTTTGACCACTATTCAATCAACTATTTATTGAATTTATTTACTAATTTATTTACCTTTAACCACAACATCATAGCCATGAACATACTTAAATGAGGCAGTCATGAATTAAAAATATGATGTCATATTGACATACTGAACATATTATAAAATCTTGAAAAATGCCAAAAATACTGAAAAATATGGCCAAAAATGCATGATACGCCTTTTGGGCACCAAACATTTTGAATGTTAAGAGAGGGAAAAGGGCGTATCTGCTCATTCTTGGTTAAAAACAATGTGATGAATAAGTCATGATTTCTTCCTTTTATTTCAAATACTGTACACAACAAAGACATTCTGATGTGTCAGTACCTCCACTTCTCAATTTAGTGTAAATGCAATGTACCCTGGGCCTGGCCATTTCCATCCTATACAAGTACACAATTCAATGCTAACCCCTGTTTTCACATCCATTTAGTGCTCCAATCTCATTTATTACTTCATATTCATATTTTTAATTTCAAACACTTGAACAGTGTAACATTTACTGTACTTACAAGCAGTTCAATTTCAATTCTATAGTTTGTATGCACTTCACTTTAGCATAGGCCTTCTGAGCCTATCTAAGCCATAGGAGTGAATGGAGATACGCCCTTTTGCCTCCAACACTGATGGCCACTTCTGTGTTAGGTCTTTGTTGTTTTGCTGTTTTATTCAATATTGGTCTTTTTGGTACAGTTAAATAGAGCTCATCAAGACCTTTAATTTGATATATAGAACTCATTTTTGTCAAAAATGCCACTTACGCCCCTCTGGCTCTAAGCCCTCGATTTACTAAATAACTAATATTTAGTCTGACAAAAATACAGTACGTTTTGTAGTCATAATCAAAACTTAATTTGATGTTGGTGGTAAATATTGTTGAAAAAAAAGGTTACATTTGTGAATGGGCAGCCTGAAATCTGGAAAGAAAGTGCTAAAATGATTACACAGTGCACCTTTAAGTTTGTATTATTTCGTTTGTTTGTTTTAAGAGATGTTCCCAATTGCTATAATAGCATGTACCATTTTCATCAAAACTAGCCAGCCGAGTTTTTTCCCCCTTGGAAGAGATTACGCCTACAGGGGGAATTGTCTGAGCGTTGTGTTTCAAACAGCATCAGATGGATGTGCAATCATCAGTAACCCCACAAACAACACATGGAACAGCTATGGAACAGCAGCTCACTAGCCTCAGAAGAACATGGGGCTGTCAGATGGCAAGCAAGAGAGAGGAGAGCATAGCCCCCGTGGATATCCAACCTTTCCACACGACATGAAGACGACCTGGACACGTTTTTCTGGTAGCCACATGGCACCTCATCTTCTTTGACAGGTAGGCTATGGTTGAGAGTTGTGACACAAAATGACCACGGGTAGTAGGCCTATCAACTTTTTGAACTGGTCCACATTTCTTCTGGTTGACATCAGGCGCTAAAACAGCCATCATCACCACCTAGCCTATAGGCCAATTTGCATCGCCTTTTGTGTTGTGTTAGTTTTACATGAGAAATAAACACTGCTGTTAAACCACTGTTTAATTCACTTGGCTTAAATAACTGCTGTTAAATCAACCAACACGCGTGTGTTTTTGTTTTGGTAGTTTTCGCGTTGCTGCCATCGCCAAACACAACCCAGGTAGCAGTAGCTTGCCTGATAGTCAGCTAGTGCTATTCAGATAGTCTCGCATTACCACGGCAGTCTCTTATCCGCAGAAACTTTCAAATGAAAGTCTAACCAAATGAGATTGACAACGACAGCATAGCAAACCGAGTTTATAAGGACCATGACCCATTGACAGTAAATAGAATTTTGGCCTCCATTCTATTTACTCTCAATGCCATGACCTCTGGAGCGCAACAAGTTCTCCTCGTCGATTAAAAAAAAAAAGAATCCAAAATGATTGTGACATCATCTGGTCCGTGCGCTTTTACGCGTCACCTAAAATGACATTTCAAAACCCGTTGGGGCTTGAACAGCTAGGTGTTCATTCTTTGTCCTCGGGGAATATGCCTTCAGGTAACTATACTGTGATTGTGTGATATATTTATTGTAGGCTACAGTATAAACGCTGCACTTGATAGGCCTAATCAATACTGCCTATTGGTTACTCTGAATCCTTACTATAACAAAGAGAAGAGACCACATCACTCCAGTGCTTAGGTCACTACACTGGCTACTAGTGAGATTTACTATAGAATTTCGTTTAAAAAAAATTCTCATAGTTTATAAGTCACTATGGCTTAGGCCCTAAATAAATTGTAGATATGCCAGAGAAATATCATCCTATGTCCTAGATCTTCAGAGTCTCCTCTATTGGTTGTGCCTAGGGTCAAATCCAGACAGGGTGAAATGGCATTTAGTTCTAGTCATTGTCCTGCGAAATGCTGGAACCAACTTACTGTACAAATTAGAACTGCCCCAACAATATTTTGTTTGAAAAAAATAAATAAAAACAGTTTTATTTTCATTAGCCTTTGGTGATAGTTATCTACTTGGCCCTGTCTATAATACAATTTAGTTTTTCTTCTTTCTTCTCTTTCTCTACTCTTTAGCACATGGAATGACAGTTCTGTTTGATAATGTCCTATATAAATAATATCGATTGATTGCTTGACTGATTGATTGATTGATTGATTGAAATCAGAAAATGAAGCATCCGGCAACGGCCAGGAGAAGAGTGGTCCGGGCAAGAGGAAAAGGACGACGTCCGACCGGTCCGTGAGGAGACTGGCCATGAGGTGCAGCTCCGCCTCCAGCTGTGGGTCGTCCTCCGCCCACTCCCAGCTGGCCAAGAAGAAGGCTGCAGACGAGCGGCCGAGCATCTGCGGCGGCACTCTGAGGAGAATGCAGCGATGCCCAGCCCTGCCCTCCAAGGTCACTACACACTGGATACCATGCAGTGAGATGTAGAATTGAGTTGAAAACTCTTCCGATAGTTTATTAGTCACTAAATAACTTAGGCCCTAAATGTATTGTAAATATGCTTGGGCAATATCATCCTAATTGATGTCTTAGGTTGTGACACCTACGGCCATATCTAGACAGGGTGAAATGGCATTCAATCATTATGCTGCAAAATGCTGGAACCAGCTTCCTGTTCAAATTAGAACTGCCCCAACAGTATCTTGCTCTAAAAATAAATTAAAATTGGCTTTATTCTCATTTGGTTATAGTTAATTATCTACTATCTATAACAAATATAGTTTCTTTTTCTTCTCTTTTCTCATTCTCTAATCTTAAGCAAATTGAATGACTATGGTAATGTGCTGTATAAGTAATTTGGATTGGTTGCTTAATTAAAGGTGCTGGGTAAGATGCATTGCCTCCAGTGCCCGCCTGCCGACCTGGCCAAGACACTGGCCGTCGCCCACGGTGACGAGGCTACTGACCCAGGGCAGAGGTTATTGGTCCTCCAGACAGAGGAAGAGCCAATGAGGAAGAGGAAGGCGGGGCCATCCCATCAGTCCTCCAATCAGCCGCCTTCAGAGACTCCAATGATTGTAGAGGCAGCAGCCAGACCTGTGCGCAAAGGTGCTGATGCAAAACATTGTTGTCGCTCTGCTCACCAGAAATACACACAGCACATAAACTGACTGGCTGGCTGTAATGTAAAAAACACATATTGACTGTATAGTAAAATCTATAAAAGCCCTGTAAGTGGTTTACTGTAGTTTTAATGGAAATGTAATTTGCATTATTGAATATGGATGCAATATAAAGTATATATCTCTGCTGTTTATAATGATTACTGATTACTGAGTTCATTGGACTGATTTGAAATGTAGCCTATCTCTTTATTTTAAGAAGTCTATTTAAATCAGAACAAAAACATAGCAAGATAATGTTGCAATGAATGTTTTTTGTTATTAAAAAAGAATGACGCCACTGTATTTATTTTTGTCATGGAACAATGTGGTTTATGTGATTTCATTTTTTACAGCACGATTGGAACGGCTGTACCAAAAGCAGCAGCTACTGGGGAAAGGTGGGTATGGGTCTGTTTTTGCAGGAGTGCGCAAGTCCGATGGATTACCGGTAAGAGATGTTCACAGTAAATGCTCACACAACCCCTTCACACACTTAATAGATACAACCCTTCTCTTGGCAGCAGACTCAAAGCGTGCAGCAGACCGTGACGGCACCTACTGTATTACCGGGCAAATACACCTAGCGCGACGCGATTGAAGTGATAGAGAATCGCTAGAGCGATACAAGCGATTGAAGCGACTAGCGTATGTCCGTTACAGGCAGAAGGCAAAGCATTCAAACATTCCCATTGGCTGTGGTCACTGACCTCTATACAGTCATTGGATGTCGCGGCTGGTCGCCGAACCGCGTCATAGGAAGTAGCCAGGTTTTCAACTTCAAACTGTCGCTCTCGGCGTGCGAACCGCTTCTAGTCTCCAGAATCGCTTTTGTCGCGCGACTCAATACAAAGTCAATTACTTCCGTCGCTCGCCTCGCTCTTGTCGCGCTAGGTGTATTTGCCCGGTTACTCTGTTGAGAGATATAGGCCTACTTTGAGCATTGGAACCACCAGTTCATTTTCTTACTCTTGTAATTGACTAGTCTACGTAGTTTCACATTACCTGAGCAGTAGGCTTTGTGATTTTGACTTGTGAGTTTTTTTAGAGCTGTGTCTGTGTTGTCACTGTGTTCTTTGCGACAGAAATGTGTGAAATGTCTTTGACAATTTAATGGTGGGTAGTCTTTGAAATATACTTGAAATATCTTTGAAAATTCACCGGTGGGTTTTTTCATTCATTCAGTTATGTTTTGCCACATTTCACATGTAATCTGACGGCTCTCTTCTACCAGGTGGCTATTAAATATGTGTCTAAACTCCACGCTGAGGAGGAGATCACACTAGTGAGTCATTCCTCTATTACACTGCTCTCTCTCTCTCTCTCTCTCTCTCTCTCTCTCTCTCTCTCTCTCTCTCTCTCTTCCCCCCCCCCCCCCCCCCCCCCCCCCCCCCCCCCCCCCCCCCCCCCCCCCCCCCCCGCCCCTCCCCCCCCCCACCACCCCCCGCCCCCCCCCCCCACCCCCCCTCCCCCCCACCCCCCCCCCCCCCCCCGGCCCCCCCCCCCCCCCCCCCCACCCACCCCCCCCCCCCCCCCCCCCCCACCCCCCCCCCCCCCCACCCCCTCCTCCCCCCCCCCACCCAACCCCCCCCCCCCCCCCCACCCCCCCACCCCCCCCCCACCCCACCCCCCCTCTCTCTCTCTCTTACTAGCTCATACCAGTAATAGGCCTATCTGGGCTTCTATTCTTTGGAGTATAGTTGAAATGTAGAATTTGAAAGTAGTTTTTTTGCTTCCCTCCCCTTCTTATGCCATATATCAAATATCAAATCATATCAAAGTGTATTTTTATATCACTAAATTCCAACTGCATAGTCACCGTAAAGTGCTTCACATTCACTCACCGGCTCTAGAGGCTGCCATGTAAGGCACCAATTGTACAAGTACACTGTATAATCACATTCTTCTTCTTCTTCTTCTTCTTCTTGTTCTTCTTCTTCTTGTTCTTCTTGTTCTTCTTGTTCTTCTTCTTCTTCTTCTTCTTCTCCTTCTTCTTCTTCTTCTTCTTGTCCTTGTTCTTCTTCTTCTTGTTGTTCTTCTTCTTCTTCTTCTTCTTCTTCTTCTTCTTCTTCTTCTTCTCCTCCTTTACTCTTTACTATTACTCATTTTCATTTTCATACCACTCTCTCTCTCTCCATCTCTCTCTCTTTCTCTCTCTCTCTCTCTCTCCCCCCATCCCTCTCTCTCCATCTCTCTCTCTCCCCTGTGGTCTCCACATCAGCCTGAGTTTGAGGGTCCTCTGCCCGTGGAGGTGGCGATGATGAAGCGTGTGTGTTGCGAGACCCCGTGTCCCTACATCATCCACATGCTGGACTGGTTCAGCCTGCAGACCCAGTACGCCCTGGTGCTGGAGCGACCCGAACCTTGCCAAGACCTGCTCAGCTTCTGCCTGGACAACGGAGGCTCTGTACCTGAGGTGAAGACTATTTGAAGAGTTCAGATGCAAAACTCCCTAACTCCATTTCTGAAGACCTGCACTTCTATATTTTTAGAGAACCCCGTTGTTGGTTTGGTTTACATTCATGTACTTGATAATACATATAAATGGTTATATTACATGAATAAAATAAAAAATATGCAATTTTGATAGCTTTCTGTTAAATAAAAATTAATTAAGATTATTTTCTGAAATGGCACTTAGGGGGTTTTGCATCTGAACTCTTCAATATTCTTTATAATAATATAACCTCATAGCCCTGCCAAGAACTGCTCAGCTTCTGCCTGGACAACAGAGGCTCTTTACTGTAGTTAGTTATGTAACGGAGGCTAACTAGCAGAGTTGGTGTGGAACGTTGGTAAAACCTCCCTCCGATAGCCTCATACAGTCTCGTGCCGTTGGGCCGAGAGACTAGTCTCTTGGCCCAGCGGTATCGTACTGTGTCTCCCATTGCCAGACCGTTGTAGTTGACGAGGTCGCACGTTCGATCCCCGAGGGGGGTGAACAGTAGCCTGGCGACGCCATCCATGTACTCCACCCAAAGATTTTTTGGCTCCGCACATCGTCTGGCAAAAGCCTCGAGCTCGGTTCTCTCAGTGTTTTGCCAATCAGAAAACAGTTGAGAGTGGTGACGTAGAACTCATTCGCGAGCTCCGTTACTGATTGGTTAAGGTAACTATATTCACACTTTCGTTTTGTTATTTGTATGCTTTTGCGATGCTATAACATAACAGGCATGTTAATAAAGCACAACATGGGTTTTAATTTGAGTTTGGAACTTCAATTAATTTAAACAATAGAGTAAAATCAGACCATCTCCCATCGTCCACGGAGACGGATTCCTCATGGCTTTTGCCAGACTGATTGACGGAGTCAACAGTCGGCTATTCGCCCAGGCTAGGTGAACAGGTGCAAGATGACCTCCGTCACAGTTAGTTAGTTACGGTAGTTAGACCTTTTCATGCAGATCCTCCATCATAACCTTACTGTATACTGCCCTTCAATATCAGAACGCAGTATCTTGAAAATGGTCGAAAATGGTTTTAGACCGGAAATTGGCTTAAAATGCCTTCTTTTTCTTGTGTTAAAATTTTTTGGTCCAACTTGGTCCCGTTTCGGAAAAAAACGATA
The DNA here is from genome assembly GCF_034702125.1 of Engraulis encrasicolus. Classification (NCBI taxonomy): domain Eukaryota; kingdom Metazoa; phylum Chordata; class Actinopteri; order Clupeiformes; family Engraulidae; genus Engraulis; species Engraulis encrasicolus. Next base: position 4,598,424 of record NC_085861.1, on the reverse strand, counting down.
AAAACTGATTATACTGCGCTTTTTGGTTTTAGGAGGTTACGTCGTACTAGCCAAGAGCGCAGTATAAGGCGCATTATACTGCACTTCTCCATTGACACCGTGGTTTTGGTATAGACAGTAATACCACAACAGAACGCAGTATAATGATTTTTCAGCTAAAAAGTAATGAGAATGTTGTTTTTTACGTTTCTTTCTTGTGTGTATAAATTTCCACTATAAAAAAGAATTATATGGAAGTGCATGACCACTTTACCTCCAACACAGGAAAGGAAAAGGAAACTCTAAAGGCTTTTTTCTCAGTTTGCCATTTTGAATTATACTGCGTTCTGAAATTGTAGGGCAGTATAATAATAATAATAATACTTTCGTTTTATATAGCGCCTTTCAAAACACCCAAGGACGCTTCACAGAGTGTTGTGTTGGAGAGTGTGAGTGTGTGTGCGCGTCAGTGTGTGAGCATGTGTGTGAATGCGTGAAAGTGCTTGTGGAACTAGCAGCCATAAGCCTCCAGGAAGAGATGTGTCTTAAGGTGTTGCTTAAACATGGCCGTGAAGGGGCATTTTGGATGTGGTCGGGCAGATTGTTCCAAAGAATGGGAGCAGCAACATGGAAGGCTTTTTTTTATCACTGGTGGCCTTGAGCCTGGCACGAGGGACGATCAGCTGGCCCTTGGAAGAGGACCGCAGGGATCTTGAGGGGTCATAGGGGTGAAGGAGGTCACTGAGGTAGTGGGGTGCCAGACCATGGAGGGACTTGAAGGTTAGGAGGAGGACTTTGTAGGTAATCCGTGACTTGATGGGGAGCCAGTGAAGCTGCTTGAGTATGGGGGTGATGTGCTGCCAGGGTCTAGTGCCTGTTATGATCCTGGCAGCAGAGTTCTGGACATATTGCACTCTGTCTAGGGCCTTGTTGGGTAGACCAAGCAGGATGGCATTGCAATAGTCCAGACGGGAGGAGATGAAGGAGTGAGTGAGCGTCTCCGTAACTGTCTTAGAGAGTGAAGGCCGGAGTCTGGAGATGTTTCGGAGATGATAGAATGCCGATTTGGTGACTTTTTTGATGTGGGAGTGAAGTGAAAGTGATGAATCCAAGATGACACCCAGGTTACGTACTTCGGGGGATGGGGTGATGGTGCATCCATCGATGTCCAGGTGGAGATCTCCAACCTTCCTTTGCAGCATTGCTGGTGCCACCACCATGAGCTCAGTTTTATTGCTGTTCAGTTTGAGGAGATTGTGTGTCATCCAGGTTTTGATGTCCTGCAGGCAGTGGACGAGAGGGGTGGGGGGGGGATAGAGGGGTGGGGGGGGACAGAGGAGAGGGTTTGGTGCTGATGTATATCTGTGTGTCGTCGGCGTAGCAGTGGAAACTGAGACCATGGGAGCGGATGATACGACCAAGGGGGAGCATGTAGATGGTGAAAAGAAGGGGGCCAAGCACCGAACCTTGCGGAACGCCGTGGCTGATGGTAACTGTGGTGGAGCGTGAGTCTTTGAGAGTGACATATTGTTGGCGGTTGGATAGATATGAATGAAACCAGTTAAGTGCTGTGCCAGTTAGTCCAGTGAACTCTGAGAGCCGTTCAAGCAGGATGGAATGAGAGACTGTGTCAAATGCTGCTGAGAGGTCCAGGAGGATGAGGATGGTAAGGTGGCCTTTGTCAGCAGCAGTGAGGAGGTCGTTGGTGATTTTGACAAGTGCAGTCTCTGTGCTGTGGTGGGCTCTGAAACCAGATTGCAGGGGTTCAAAGAGCTCATGGTGGGACATATGCTGCTGGAGTTGGGCCGCCACTGCCCTTTCCAAGATTTTGCTGAGGAAAGGAAGGCAGTATAGCCCTGCCAAGACCTGCTCGGCTTCTGCCTGGACACCAGAGGCTCTGTGAGATGAGAACTAGTTTGTTTGTTCGGCCTAGTTCATTTGTTTGTTTGTTAGCTAGCTATTTAGTTAGTTAGTTTAGTTATTCCTTTCAAGCAGAGACAGCGGAGGCTCTGTGCCTGAGGTGATGGCTATTGTTTGTGTGTTTTTGTTTGTTAGCTAGTTAGTTAGTTAGTTAGTTAGTTATTCCTTTCATGCAGATCCTCCAATATAACCTTATAGCCATGCCAGGACCTATGAATTGTGGGGCATCTGATTGTTTATACAGGACAAAGTAAGTGCACAGGGTCCTGGAGATGGTTATGGGTGATTAGTGTTCGTTTTGTTATGCTGGGAAGCTCTCTTGGAAGAGATGAGTCTTGAAGACTGAGAGGGATGACCCTGCTCCTGGAGCAGCAGGTAGTTCAATTCCACCACTGAGGGACAAATTCAGAGATGGTAGAACAGTGGTGCTCAAACCGTGGTACGCGTACCACTGGTGGTACTTGAGACATCTCTGGTGGTACTTGGAAGAATTCATTTTTTGTGAATTGAATGGAAGGCTGATCACGTTGTTGCTGTCAGAAATGTCTCTTTGGTCTCACATTTTGTAATATTGAACTGTATGAATCTGAAAACATAATGCAGAATAATGCTAGGCAAGCAAGAAATTTAAAAACAAACTTGCACTGAATGTGACCGTAGCTGTTGATGCCATTATGAACCTTTCTTGTATTGACTGGCAAAAGTGAATAGGGAAGGCCTTTGCTGCGATATTCTAATGATGGTTGTCAAGGTGGTACTCGGAGAGCTCAATATTTCCTCTGGTGGTACTTCACACAAAACGTTTGAGAACCACTGCTCTATTGGGAACTGTTAGAACTAAGACAATCTTTGCTATCATATTGTGTAAATTCCATGATCTAAACTAACAGGCTAACAAATCGATATCAAATCATGTCGTCATGGAAGCTGTGATTTTAACCCCTACTTGTAGGTGATGGCCAAGAGGGTGATTGTTTCTTATCCATAACCCTGAGTGTGTGTTGTCTTTATAGGTGATGGCGAAGAGTTTGATGGTGATTACCCATAATAGTGTGTGTTGTCGTTACTGAAGGTGCTGGTTCCTTATCCATAACCCTGAGTGTGTGTTGTCTTTATAGCTGATTACCCATAACCCTGAGTGTGTGTTGTCTTTCTAGCTGATGGCCAAGAGGGTGCTGGTTCCTTACCCATAATGGTGTGTGTTGTGTTGTCTTTATAGCTGATTACCCATAACCCTGAGTGTGTGTTATGTTCACAGCTGATGGCCAAGAGGGTGCTGGTGATTACCCATAACCCTGAGTGTGTGTTGTCTTTGCAGCTGATGGCGTAGAGGGTGCTGTAATCCTGAGTGTGTGTTGTCTCTCTGCGTAGGTGATGGTTCCTTATCCATAATGGTGTGTGTTGTCTTTGCAGCTGATGGCCAAGAGGGTTCTGGTTCAGCTGGTGGAGGCTCTGCTCCACTGCACCAGGCGCGGCGTCCTGCATCGCGACGTCAAGCCCGAGAACATCCTGGTGTGCCTCGACACCTTCGACATCAAGCTCTTCGACTTCGGCTGCGGAGAACCCTGGAAAACCAGCGGGGCCTACAAGGACTTTGCAGGTTGGTGTGTGTGTGTGGGGAGCATTGTAGCCTGATTATCATCGACTTTCAAATCTCTTCGAGACTTGGTCTGACCAAGAGCATAACGATTAACATTTCCCAAACGGCATAGTTGACTTGGCTCCCACGCTAATGGTTGTATGCTTCCTGACAAAGTGAGAGGAGTTCCCGATTTTTTGGGAGCTCAGAAATGATATTGTATTGCTCTTGGCCTGACTAGAAGCAATGCTGAAGGTGTTGCGTCACTAGGAGGGCACGGCCTGTCTAGGAGCATTGTACACAGGGCCCCAGGACAACATACTTACTTATAGGAGGGAGAGAGACAGGATAAAAATGGGAGAGAGACAGTAATGTGAGAGAGAGACAGGAGGGAGAGAGAGAGAGACAGGAGAGTATTGGGAGAGGGAGAGACAGGAGAGTATTGGGAGAGGGAGAGACAGGAGGGAGAGAGAGACAGGAGGGAGAGACAGGACAGTAGAGAGAGAGAGAGACAGGACAGTATATGGAGAGAGAGACAGGATAGTAGAGGGAGGGAGAGACAGGAGGGAGAGAGAGACAGGAGAGAGAGAGAGACAGGACAGTAATGTGAAAGAGAGACAGGACGGTTGCACTTTACTTTACGGATCGCTAATAAGGTGGTAATTTCATGTTAATTTCATAGTTATTTCAGGGTAATAACTGTTTGTTTTTAGTAACAACAGCAAAATAACCATACAGTTTCCAGTGCATTGTGGTGACACCCTGATGACTCGCAGCACGGTGACACTTTGTTGACACACACACACACACACACACACACACACACACACACACACACACACACACACACACACACACACACACACACACACACACACACACACAATGCACTGGAAACTGTATGGTTATTTTGCTGTTGTTACTAAAAACAAACAGTTATTATCCTGAAATAACTATGAAAAAACTATGAAATTAACACAACATTATTATATGGTGTGACGTCATCGGTCGAATGCTCCATTCATTTCAACGGGGCTCCCCAACGTTCGCACGTCTGTTATTTTTCGATAACGGACGGGTTGGTCTATAACAGACCGCTGTCAATGGCAACACGACTTTTCACTGCTAAAGCGACTTTTCAACAAGACTCTAATCAGCTGCTGTGATAGACAACACCTGTTGTCCTGGCTACCTAGCTGTTGCCTAGCAGTGTTCCACAACGGCACTGTTTTGTTTTGCGCAGCAACAATATTAACATTAAATAGGCCTAAAGAAATGTCCCCGCCATGTGTGAATCATTTAAGTATATCCATATAATAAGCGGGTTAACTTTCGGCGAGTCGGTCGCTTTGTGGAATAGCAGCACTTCAGAGAGAACAAGACCCCTCCGCTCCGCGTCGGGGTCTAAAGATTCTCTCTGTCGTGCTGCTATTCCACGGTAGCGACCTTCTCGCCGAACGTTAACCCTTACTTAACACCTTATTAGCGATCCGTAAAGTAAAGTGTTACCGACAGGACAGTAGAGGGAGAGTGAGACAGGACAGTATTGTGTGTGTGTGAGAGAGAGACAGTAATGGGAGAGAGAGAGACAGGACCGTAATGGGAGAAAGACAAGAGGGAGAGAGAGGGAGGAGGGAGAGAGAACAAGGAGGGAGAGAGAGACAGGACAGTAATGTGAGAGAGAGACAGGAGGAAGAGAGAGACAGGACAGTAATGTGAGAGAGAGACAGGCCAGTAATGGGAGAGTGTGAGTCATGGTCGTTGTGATGTTTTGAATTGGACTTTTTTCATGTACATTTGTGTGTGTGTGTGTGTGTGTGTGTGTGTGTGTGTGTGTGTGTGTGTGTGTGTGTGTGTGTGTGTGTGTGTGTGTGTGTGTGTGTGTGTGTGCGTCTGTGTGTGATGGTTATGATTTCTCTTTTCTTATTTTTTGGGTCTGTCAAAAATATTTTTTCTGCCTTGTTGTTGTGGATATCAGGGGGCATTGATATACGAATCTGATCAGACAAGCCCAAATTGCAAGCCTTCATCTCTGACGACCCAACGGGGTTTCCTGCCGAGAATCTGTCATCTCTCATCTGTTCTGGCTGTCTGTTATCACCATGTCTGTTATGCGCTTGGCACACACTTATTATCTAAAACTCAACAATTACAACCCAACAATACAAAACTTAGGTGTGTTTCAATGCTCAAAAGCGTACTTGTTTGCCAGTTAGCAACTTACTGTTGGTATCTGTCAATGGGAAATCGCATTGGAAACAACAAAGTAGCTAAACTAGTTAGCAACTATGGTTTCGGGAAATGCACCCCTGCTTTTGTTCATTCTTGTTTTTCTATATTTGAAGAGCGCCCCCCCCCCCAAAAAAAAAACGTATAAAAGCAATTTAAATGCAATTAAATCTGAATCTGAAATTAAATCTGATGTTCAATGCAGAGAGCACCCTGTGATCACTGGGAGAGAGCAATGATGAAGACAGAATACTGAAATGTCTGCTCTGCTCTGCTCTCAGAAACAAGTTCAGTTCAGTTCAGTTCAGTTATGGTTTATTTGAATAGGAAAAAATACACATTATGTAGGCTATACAACAGCCTAGTAGATAAGCATCATAGCATTTGTAGCCATAGGCTAATTTCCAATGCCCGTCCCTAGAAGGGCTTTTAAAGTGAAATATAAAAAACTGTATAACAAACAATACTCTCTGTGCTTGACCCTATAATGTCTTTTTCTGTGTGTGAACCTGCTCTCACCTTTGACCTGTTTTATTTCAGTCCATCCACCGGCCTATACAGTACATCTTTAGTGCAACAATATATTTACTTCCTGAATCTGATTTTTAGACAGCATTGGGAAAAATTGGACTGTGTTAATGTTACCTAATATTTTCTTAACAAATATCAAACATTAAAACACTGATTTCAACAATATACTGCAAACAGAAAATTAAAAAATAAGCATGTAATAATGTATATCGTTTTCAACGGTTAAGGTTAATGGTTAGGGAGGTGGTCTTAAGATTAGTGGGTGGGTGGCAGGTTTGAATCCCACCCTTACCCCTCCATACACCTCCATCCATGGCCGAAGTGTGTGTGTGCGTGCGTGCGTGCGTGCGTGCGTGCGTGTGTGTGTGTGTGTGTGTGTGTGTGTGCGTGCGTGCGTGCGTGCGTGCATACTGCTTGTGCGTGCATGCGTGCGTGCATACAGTGTATGTGTGTGTGAGTGAGCTAGTTTTGGTTTCTCTTTTCTCATCTTTTTTCTTGTTTTGGACATCAGGGGGTATTATAAGATAAGCCAAATTGCATGCCTTCAGCTCTGACAACCCAAACTGTTTCATGCAGAGAATCTGTCCTCTATCTCTGTGCTGCCTGACTATCTGCTGTTGTTATCTGCAGCTGGGTTTGGCTCCCTCAACAATAGTAACCGAAAAAGAAAAAGAACATACTATATATTTTTGAATTTATTTTTTATTTTTTTGGTGGAAAATACATGAATAACATTTTGAAAGGGGCAGCTGTGGCCTAATGGCTTGGGAAGTGGTCTTGAGATCAGAGGGTTTCAGGTTCAAATCTCCCTCTTTTCCCCCATCTACACCTCCATTCATGGCTGAAGGGCTCTTGAGCTAGACACCTATAACCCCACATTGCTCCAGGGGATGTAATCGTCGATACCCTGTGAAAATAACTGCAAGTTTGCTTTGGATAAAAGCATCAGCTAAGTGTAATGTAATATAAATGAATGTAATGTAAAAAGAGCTCGACCGTACATTTGAAGAATGCAGAATGTTGGGAAATGTACATTTTTGAATTGGGTATTCCATTGCACTGAATAGCAAATATAGTTTTATATAGGCCTGGGTGTAAAAAGCATGTTCTCAAAATATTTGAATGGCCAGAATTTACACATATGTGAAACAACTTCTGAACAGTCACTTCCAATAATAAAATGCAAAAGTCATAAATGGTGGGTACACTGGGGTGCATTTCTCAAAAGAGAAGTTGTTAGCCTGTTAGCAGCTTCGGTAGTAGCCAATGGGAAAATGCATTGAAAACAACAAAGTAGCTAATGTAGTAAGCAACTTTGGTTTCGAGAAATGCACCCCTGTTTTGCAATGAAACATTTCGTTGTCTGTGCCTTCAGGAATATTTGAATGGCAAGAATTTACACATAGGTGAAACAACTTCTGGACACTCATTTCCAATAATAAAATGCAACAGTCATATATGGAGGGTAGTGTACACTGTCTTGCTATGAAACGTTTCGTTTTCCGTGCCTTCAGGAACTCTTGACTACACGCCTCCTGAGTGGTTTCTGAAGGGGAAGTACCACGCAGGGCCGGCCACCGTCTGGTCAGTAGGCGTCACGCTGTACGCCATCGTGTCCGGATTCCTGCCCTTCGGCAGCCCACGCCAGATCATTAAAGGCAAACTGATGCTGGACACCTTCATATCGCAAGGTGAGGCACGGGAGACATGCACACACACACACGCACACACACCTTCATATCGCAAGGTGAGGCACGGGAGACACGCACACACACGCATGCACACACACACACACTGATGCTGGACACCTTCATATCGCAAGGTGAGGCACGGAAGACACACACACACAGGCACACACACACACACACACACACACACACACACACACACACACACACACACACACACGCACTCACGCACTCACGCAGGCACGGAAGACACACACACATACACACTTAGAACTCTTTTATCACATCTGCCGCGTACGTACGTGCGTGCGTGTGCGTGTGTGTGTGTGTGTGTGTGTATGCGCACTTGTGTGCATGCGCACGACTGTGTGTGTCTCTGCGTGTGTCTGTGTGTGTGTGTGTGTGTGTGTGTGTGTGTGTGTGTGTGTGTGTGTGTGTGTGTGTGTGTGTGTGTGTGTGTGTGTGTGTGTGTGTGTGTGTGTGTGTGTGTGTGTGTGTGTAGAGTGCCGTGACCTGATCCGCTGGTGCCTGAGTCCAAAGCCGTCTGACCGGCCGACGCTGGAGCAGATCGAATGCCACCCCTGGATGCAGTAAAGAACCAGGCAGAACCCCCCAGGTCAGAGCATTACATTACATTACACTACATTACACTATATTACAGTAGAGAACCAGGCAGAACCCAGGTCAGAGTGCTGTTATTACATTACATTAGAGTAGAGAACCAGGCCCCCCCAGGTCAGTAGAGAACCAGGCAGAACCCAGGTCATAATAATATTATTACATTATTGCATTACATTACATTACACTATATTACAGTAGAGAATGAGGCCCTCCCCCCGCCAGGTCAGTAGAGAACCAGACCCCCCAGGTCAGACTGCTATTATTACATTACATTATATTAGAGAACCAGGCCCTCCCCAGGTCAGTAGAGAACCAGGCTCTCCCCCCAGGTCAGTAGAGAACCAGGCTCTCCCCCCAGGTCAGACTGCTATTACATTACGTTACAGTAGAGAACCAGAGCACACACCCCCCCCAGGTCAGAGTGCAACATCACATTACTTTACATTACATTGCACTACATAGCATTACATTACATTACATTAGAACACCAGGCCCTCCCCAGGTCAGTAGAGAGCCCCCCCCCCCCAGGTCAGACTGCTATTATTGCATTATATTACTATAGAGAACCAGCCCCCCCCCCCCCCCACCCCCCCCCCCCCCCCCCCCCCCCCCCCCCCCCCCCCCCCCCCCCCCCCCCCCCAGGTCAGTAGAGAACCAGGCCCTCTCCATGTCAGAGTGCTATTACATTAGATTACATTAGAGAACCAGGCCCTCTCCATGTCAGTAGAGAACCAGCACCCCCCCAGGTCAGACTGCTATTGTCCTTATGATATGATTCTGGATAGCATACTCCTAGTCCTATTTCCATTTATATACAGTCCTCACACATATCTTCCTCTGCCTGTAGATTGGAACCATGGAATGTCCAGTTTGGGTCAAACTCCATTTGGGGACTTTTATTACGAAGAGAAGATTTTACATTGAAGAAGTTAACGACAAGCAGATTGGGAGCTAACTCCCCAGGAACATTATGGCACTGATATAAGCTAATATTAAGGTATGAATAACAAAAAAATAAAATAAAGAAGTAAAAAAAACACAGAAAGGAACTTGTGAAGAGGTGTAATTTCAAAGAGAATAGGCTACTGACAGCACTGCAAGGCCATTTCCTTTCTAGTAACAAGAAGTGAGTTGAACACAGTGTCCTTTCATCTCGATAGGTAGTCCTCCCTGAAATCGCTTTGAATTTGACAGTGGCTCTGTTCCCTTTAATGATGTCATGGTTTGAAAGTCCACATCAGACAGTGTCTCGTTTTCTGTGTGTGTTTTTTTAACCCCTTCGATGAGATATATTGTGAATCATATCCCAAGCTCAATCATAGGTAAGAGAAATAAGTGAAAGTGAAAAGTGAAAGCCCATTGGGAAACTCCAACTCCCATTGTCATTGTGACACAGCACTCCACAGCACACAAGTGAACACTGCACACAACGAAATTGCATTTATGCCTCACCCGTGCAAGGGGGCAGCCCTCAGTGGCGCCCCATGGGGAGCAGTGCGGTGGGACGGTACCATGCTCAGGGTACCTCAGTCATGGAGGAGGATGGGGGAGAGCACTGGTTGATTACTCCCCCCACCAACCTGGCGGGTCGGGAGTCGAACCGGCAAACTCTGGGATGCAAGTCTGACGCCCTAACCGCTCACCCATGACTGCCCAATAATTAATACTACATCTGTGTAGATTGTGTGCATTGACATAATTCCTGATGCATTGCCGATTCTATTCTTGACAGTGATAACGTTAAATTGCTCCAGACAAAAAGAGAGGGGTATGCCAGGCTTTTTACCTTCAAATGGTTCTTTTGTGCCAGTAGATTGCCTCGAGAAGACTCCTCACTCCCTCTCTATTACACATTTGGCACCGGGCATTATGGGATAGCGATCGCCGAGGTTTCCAGGGGGACAGGCACTGTTCTATTCTGAACAATCGAGATAATGATTTTAATACACTCAATGTTCGGAACGCGAACGCTATTATATCCAGGATTGGCTCCTCTCGGAAGGAACCGCTCTGCTGCTCGCACACTGGCACATCCATCCATCTACTATGCCAGTGTTTCTCAAATTGGGGCGTAAGCCCCCCTGGGGGGGCGCAGAGGCATCTCAGGGGGGGCTTGTGACATCTGATTTTGGGTTTTTTGCCCAAGGAAATGATTTCCTGTCTCACCAAGAAGTCAATAAGTTTAAAGCCCTCACCAACATTATGCATATTATTAATTGTCATTAATTTGAATACCATAGGAAATGAACACACATCTGCATTCGACTGCAGTCCCTCTATGTTTAATTTTACCAGTCATCACCTTTCCTTTGATTCTGCGCAGCAATCGCAAAATCAGTCTGCGCGAGTACTGCTGTTGCTTGGGGGGGGCTCGGGAGCATTCAGACCCTCTGAAGGGGGGAATGATGGAAAAAGTTTGAGAACCATCCATCTATGCCGTGGCGTATCCGCCCATCTGACATAGCCACTGAGGTTTAATATTGAGTTTAAAACTCTAAAGTGACTCAATGGCCTAGTCCCTACATATATTGCAGATATGGTAGAGCAGGGTGTCCCAAACTGGGGTGCGGCCTGCCATAAGGGGGTGCGCGAGCTGAATAGAGCAATGGTGGATATGTCAGTTTTTATCCAGCATTAATGAACATGAAGTAGTTTTTAATTGTATGGTGAATTACATGCTGGAAGGGTCCATCTGCAGTGAAGTTTAACTCCTAGACAATTGGAAAAGAGGATTCACCAATACAACTGTGCATAATGTGCAGTGAATCATAGTTGCGTGGTCATTAGCACACCAAAATATTTGCTATGGGGGTGCACGGACCACATTGAAATGTACAAGGGGGTGCGCAGGGGGAAAAGTTTGGGAACCGCTGAGGAATATCATCCTAAGAGATGTCTTGGGTCTTCCTGCCTTTCGTAGCTCTGGCCATTATTGTAGTCCATGTTCATGTTCATCCTGCTTGGTCTACCCAACAAGGCCCTAGACAGACTGCAATATGTCCAGAACTCTGCTGCCAGGATCATAACAGGCACTAGACCCTGGCAGCACATCACCCCCATACTCAAGCAGCTTCACTGGCTCCCCATCAAGTCACGGATTACCTACAAAGTCCTCCTCCTAACCTTCAAGTCCCTCCATGGTCTGGCACCCCACTACCTCAGTGACCTCCTTCACCCCTATGACCCCTCAAGATCCCTGCGGTCCTCTTCCAAGGGCCAGCTGATCGTCCCTCGTGCCAGGCTCAAGGCCACCAGTGACAGAGCCTTCCATGTTGCTGCTCCCATTCTTTGGAACAATCTGCCCGACCACATCCAAAATGCCCCTTCACTGGCCATGTTTAAGCAACACCTTAAGACACATCTCTTCCTGGAGGCTTATGGCTGCTAGTTCCACAAGCACTTTCACGCATTCACACACATGCTCACACACTGACGCGCACACACACTCACACTCTCCAACACAACACTCTGTGAAGCGTCCTTGGGTGTTTTGAAAGGCGCTATATAAAACGAAAGTATTATTATTATTATTATTATGTACCTGAAACTCTGGAGTTATTTGAGCTTATCATTTGCACTTCATTCATTCATTTATTAATTACTTACTTACTTACTGTACTGTGGAAAGGGAGTAAATTGAGCTACTCATTTACAAGATTGACTCTGAGCTTTGTCTAGATTGACTTAAAAGGAATTGAGACTATTGAGACTGAGTATTGCTGGACACCAACACCAACAGATGTCACCTCGCCACTCTATCACTCACTTTGGGAACATTTTTTTTTTTTTTATCAGGAGGGCTACGATTGGCAGTTTAATGACCATCCAAAAAAAAACCTTAGAAATCTCTGAAGTTGGAGCCAATTAGGCTGTTGCCTAGCAACATAGATCATAGGGTTTCCCCGGCACTATCACCTTTCTTTTATTTTTAACTACTCACATGTATAACAGCCAAAGGGAACCGGCTGAAGGGAACCTGTTTAATTAAAGACAAAGTCAATCTGGAGCCAGGTAGGAGTTGCTGTGCATCCAGAAAGAGAGAGCAGACCAAGCCGTTTGAATTGTATCCAGAAAGAGGGGGCAAGGCAAGGCAAGGCAAGGCACGGCAAGGCACGGCAAGGCAAGGCAAGGCAAGGCAAGTTTATTTGTATAACGCATTTCATACACAGGTGCAACTCAATGTGCTTCACAAAATTAACAAATGCAAAAAGAAATGAAACAGGGAAGAAAGAAGGAAATAAATTAGACTCAAAGAACATTTAAAACATTAAGATAAAACACAAGGTAAAAAATAATAATAATAATAAAATAAAAAATAAAATAAACATACAAATACAAGCAGTTTGATGTCCTGGTGGGCAGAAGTCAGAAGTCTGCACAAACTTAGAGTCAGGTCAAGTCAAGTGAACTTCCTTGTCAAAAATCTATGTAACAGGGTTAGCACAGGAGCTTGAAATTGCGTTTGACCAGTCTCCAATCTAAGCATAAAAATAATAGCCTGTCCGCGCCAAAAACCCATACAGCAAAGCTGTGCCGTTTTTGCGGCCACTAGGGGCGTCTAGATTTCTAGGCTATAAAAATAAGACACTGACAATAATCACACACACACACACACACACACACACACGCACACGCACACACACACAGTTTACTTCTTTATTTGTGCCCATAATTCAAAATTGAGTTCCCATAGACGCAAATACAAACACACACACACGCACGCACGCACGCACGCACGCACGCACACATACACACACACACACACACACACACACACAGTTCAGTTCAGTTCAGTTCAGTTATGGTTTATTTGAGTAGGGACAAATACACATCATGTAGGCTGTACAACAACCTAACAGATAAGTATCATAGCATTTGTAGCCATAGGCTAATTTCCAATGCCCGTCCCTAGGAGGGCTTTTAAAGTAAAATATAAAAAACTGTTTTAATGTTGTTTTAAAATACAACCTATCCATTCATCCAAGCATTCATTCAATCTAAGAAGACAGGCAATATACATACACATACCTAATCCTATATTAATGTACAGTCACTCGTTCATTCATCCACTAATTAATCAATTTGATAAAACATGTACAATAGCACCCCCCCCCCTTACACACACACACACACACACACACACACACACACACACACACACACACACACACACACACACACACACACACACACACACACACACACACACACACACACACACACACACAAATGTGAGTGCATTGACTGAAATATGATGTAGTGCAGGTGTTCCCAACCTTTTCCAACTTAGTGCCCTCTTGAAAGAGTCACACATATCCATGACCCAACTCTGACCCAATAAAGTGAATAAACGATACAACTCAAACAAATAATAAACCACCACTCAGCAAAACATATCATTCAGGAGAGAACGTTTTATTTTAACACACACACACACACACAGAGGGAAATGTTATTTAGGTTTTTAGAAAATTATTTCATGGCCCACTTGAAATACTTTTGCGGCCCAACAGTGGGCTCCGGACCACAGGTTGGGAATCACTGATGTAGTGGATGTATGGTATTGATGTATTGTCTACTTTGACGTATTCCCTTTGAAGATGGGACCATGGATGTCCCCGGAATACAGATCCTAGTGAAATAAGTGAAATAAGTTGGTGTGCTGTATGGCTATATGGTGAGCAATGACAGAAGTGGCCAGAGTTCAGAGATGCGTCAGAATCAATGATAAAGTGCAAGCCGTGCGAGGAAGTTATCCACACCCAATAGCCTAATGTAATTTCGATTGCATAACTGCAATTGAACCTACATTTAATGGTCCCCGCGTGTATGAAGAATACTCCTCATACCCATAGGCCTGTATTGTAGTAGACCCTACATTTAACGTTGCCCCTTGGTGAGGAAGAATATTCCTCACGCCCATTAATTGCAAGAGTACCTACAATACAGTACTAATGGGGTTCGTTCTACTCTGTTGTGATGCAACGGCGGGTGATGGTGACATGGGCGATTTTGCTGCAGAAGAAGGAAGTAGAGTGCCTTTTTTTCTATGTGCGACTTTAAGAGGTCAATGGTCAGAATATGTTCAGGGACATTTTGGACTAAATTGGACTCTATGGTACTATTATCAGGGCTTGACACTGGCACTAGCCAACCGGCCAAATGCTGGTAAAACCTGGCTGTGGCTGGTAACAATGTCAGTGTCACTAGCCAATTTGTCAGGTAGCTTATGGTATGGCATATCAAAATAGCCTGTGTTCTGCACTTTGCCCATTGTGTATCAACTGTTTGTATTTAAGTTCAAGAAAAAGCTCTATTTGTTTGATTTATTTCCATGTAGAAAGCTATGCACTCATCTTCTTGCTTTCGCACCTCATCTTCTGTAGATGTACAGCATCATGATTAAAAAAAAGAAGTCAAATTTGTGGCTAGTAGAATAGCTGGATGGCTAGTAACTCGAGAACCACTAGCCACAGTGGCCGGCAAGCAAAAAAGTTAACGTCAAGCCCTGACTATTATGTAATGTATTTTTAAGACAGTACTGCTGTGAATCTCTGCGTATCTAAAAGGCGTAGCTGTAATTTTCACAGGTCAGGGATCCAGACCGGGGCTAAATTGACTGTGACGTGATGTGTTTTTGAAGTGGGCATCACAGTTGTAGACATCAAGGGGGATTGTGGGTTATTTATTTATCTACCAGACAGACAGAGCCCTCATTGGACAACAACACCAAGGCCAGACGGCTCATTTCATTATCATTTTACTTACGTATTTCTTTATTTATTTATTGAGCCATTTTCTGGTATGTCAAAGCCTTGGGTTTTGACAGGCTAGGCCAGTGTTTCATGAAAAATTTCAAGGCACCCCAAACCAATAAGCCGTAACATGGCATCGCATCCGATACCACTCAAGCTTAGAAAAGTAACACATTTGGAGACGTCACACAACCTACGTTCGAAGTTGCAGTTGACTGGGGCGACCTAAATGTACTTTATTGTGCGTATATGGCAGATAAAAGATTCCACTGACAAAGCATTAATTTATGAATTTGGACACATTATATATTACATAATATACTTATCAGCCACGTTTCCGCGGCACCCCTGAGGGGCTAAATTGACTGTGGCATGATGTGTTTTTGAAGTGGTCATCACAGGTGCAGACATCAAGGGGGCTTGTGGGTTATTTATTTATCTACGAGACAGACAGAGCCCTCATTGGACAACAACACCAAGGCCAGACGGCTCATTTCATTATCATTTCACTTCTTTCTTTATTTATTTATTTATGAAAATGAAGGTGGAGCAAGGTGGAAATAAAGGTTTTCCCTGGGGAAAAAAAAGCAAAAGAAAAACGGGAGCAGTGTCCGCGGACATTCCACCTTTATTTTCATAGTATTTCATTTAATGTCCTGCACCTGCATCTTAGATATGTGCACGACTACCTTTCTCTCTTTATTTATTTAGCCATTTTTCTGTATGTCAAAGCCTTGGGTTTGGACAGGCTAAAGAGCATTTCGGGTTGAATCATTTTCAAGTGTTTTTTTTTTTTTTTTGCCTTCATGACAGCACACATGAAGCAGATAAACATGTTCCATGTACTACATGTCTTCAGTAAAAGATTTGACATCAATCATTGGCATTAATCTAACGGTTAAGCACATTGAGCATGTCTTGTATGAACTGTGATATGCTAATAAAAGTTATTAATTTATTATTATCATCATCAAATTCATGTCATGATCCATTTCATGAATGATGACAATGAGCACGGGCGTAAAGTATACCCCCGCAGCCCCCGCGACGCAGGGTGGCCACATGGGCCCTTGACTTGAAGAAACGGGCCCCCTCCACATGATATTAGGCCCTCTTTTTTTTTCATTCGGGGGCCCATTCTTGGTAGCTTGCTGGGGGGCCTGAAGCACTTGCATTACGCCAGTGACAATGAGTATTGTATTAATGAAAAAAACAAACTCAAGAAAACTTGTGAACTTGACAACAGATTGAGCTTGTTTATTTACACCAATGAGTAATCTCCTCCATGAAAGCGTTTATATGCATGACATGGCTGTCAATCTGTTGAGCCAGGAGGCCAAGCAAGGGTGACAAATGTTTTTATTATTTACTAAATTTATATTCATGCTCTATTAAATATTTACAAATGATATGTTCAAGATTTTACAAACCTTTTAACAGAGTATTTTTTATTCATTTACCGAAAAAGTAAATGTTTGATAAATACAAATATTAACATAACATTTACAACTCATTTACAAACATTTGTTAATGTTTTGTTCATAAATAGTTAATTATTTACTAAGTCTTTATAATGCTTTTTTTCATCCATTATTATAAAGTATTACCCAAGCAAGACCTGCATAGGCAGACTAGGTGGCCGCCCACCGAGGGAGCCAAATGTCTTGATGGTGCTACGTGCTATAGCAACTCCTGACCACAGAGGGCGCCAAATGTCTTGATGGTGCTACGTGCTATAGCAACTCCTGAAACTCTCAAGAGTTAGAATGTCAAGTAGTGAAATAATACATTACACTTTGACAAACATTGACAATGATTATTCATGGGCACTCAGTTTACAGCATGTTGCCTAGGGGAGTGGGCAGCTGTGCTCGGATCAGATGTGCAGCGCTACACTTACAGATGTCAAATTTGAAATGTATAAAAAGGAAAAAAAGGGGTGCTCGCCTAGGGCAGGGCCAGATTATACATAAAGGGCCAGCCGCACAGTGCCCAGGGGCCCCAATCAAAAAACACGCACAGTGACTGGTTTCGGGTGCAGGTTCAAAAAAAGTATAAAACGGCACACCGATGAACTCCCATTTAAGCCATTTTCGTACGCATTAAAAATGGCTTAAATGGGAGTTCATCGTTGTGCCGTTTTTCGTCATTACTTACAGTGCCAAGGGGCACCAACCATTTTTAACCAGTGAGAGGGCACCACAAGACACAAGCTTAACAAATATTGTTTAACCCATTGATGCCTGATGTTGCGTTGCGCAACATTGGCCCTGGCGCCTGGAGCTGCATTACGCAACACTCAGACTCATGAGATTTGAGACAACTTTATTAAAAATCTCTGTTTGTTTGAGATGAATGAACACATTCTAATGAATGAAATATGAGGGTTTTAACTAGGGCTGGGCAACGTTAACGCGTTAACGGTGCGTTAACTATTGAGGTCAATATCGCCCGAAAATTTGGTTAAGGCTATAACGCAACAGGTTTTTTTTCGTTTTTTTTTTTTTTTTTTTGCCTTTTATGACCGTCGTTCGTGGCTTTTATTTTGAAAGCGTCAGCGCGCTTGTTGCTGCTTCCAGTGACTGCTGACAGAGAAGAAGAATGTCTAGAAAAGTAGGCAAAACAAAACAGGCATAGCCTACAGAAGGACGTCAACTTCTGAATGGACATTTTCGGTACACAGTTCTACAGTCCTCCTTGCGCAACTCTCGAGCAGCATGTGGCTCGCCTTTGCAGCTCGCAAAGTTAGTCTGTTGTACGGTCAGCATGAAAAGGTAGTCTACTGTTATAATATGCTGGCCGTCTATCAGTTGTCAATAACGCCACGCGGACTTACTAAAGCCCTGATCAAAAAGCGGACCGCAAGATATTACATTCCTCACGCAACATTTTGGTTTCTACATGGGGCTGCGCGTGCATAGTAGGCTGCATCAACATGGTAGGCTATGATTTCGCGACATCGGCAACCTCGTCAGCCGATAGTGTTAGTCATGTCAACGTTATTGTTTTGAAGGATGTAATTGCTGTCAATGCCGACAGACCGTCAATTAGTTTCTAGTCGCTGAAACACCTTAAATAATAGCGACAGATAAGAGAGAAGGTGGGAGTCTTTGACAGTGAGAGAAGGCGGGACATATCTCACAGATGCACGCCTGCCTGTTGCCTGTTTTTTTCTTCTTCTTGTAGGCCCATGTAGACCCCTAATTTGAGTTTCTAATTTATAATATATCAGTTTCATTAGCCTTAAACATTATTAAATAGCCCTAGTGTAATATTGTATGCAATCATTTGTTTCATCAGTAGGCCTAGGCCTACATTGGATAGGCATATAGCCTACTATGTAATTTAGACTGATAGGTTGGCAAATAGCCTACATTTCCATTGTGGAATAAACTTATTATATTAGACCTTCATAGGTTATCTACACAGTACATATGCAAATTGTTATTAATTATTTTATTTTATTAATTTATAAAATATTTTTATTTAATTTCTTACTTATTTTATTTATTATTTATTATTATTATTTTTGGGTTTTGCGCGCTATGCGATTAATTGCGATTGCCTTAGGCAATGCATCAATGGGTTAATTTCACCAGTGAGGTATAGTGCCCGGGTGGCTTAATACAGTCCTGGCCTAGGGCACCAAATTGACTAGAACCTCCCCTGAAGCCAAGAACAGAGGAGAGGGGCGAGGACAGGACTCTTTACATCAAACATGCAGGGATGTGATGAATGTCCAACCCGTCTGCCGCCTCCCTGCTTAGATATTCATACATTCATGGCCATCTCCCCGGCAATCTGTATCCTCATCCCATCTCCCAGGCAAGCTGTATCCCCATCCCACGGGACGGCTGTAGCCTTGTGCTCCCCACCACTTAGGGACTGTTCGTTATTTATTTTCGGGGTCACCGGAAGAAAATAGGGGAGGGTCACGTCATTTTTTTCATTGCTGAGGGGAGGGTCATCAATTTCTTTTAAGCTGGCTAGGGGAGGGTCATCCAAAAATGTTTGGCACATTTATTAGAAAAAAGCATTCCTACCTTGTTTGTATGCTTTGATGTAACATAGCCTCAGAAACGCTTCTCCATTTAGCTAAAATTGATCACAGATTCATACCCCGTTGTGTTCTGTTGTGTCGAAGAGCTATCATAAGTTATCATAAGCTAAATCAAATGAAATGCCCCCGCGTTCGTGAAGTAGACTACTATAGTTTTCAAGAGGGCGCCTACAATAACATCCAGTAAGCTAGCAGCAGCGTTGGTCAATCAACGTTTGTCAAAAAAATAAAAAATAAGGTAGAATAGGGCTATTTACTACTTCTCCATAGGGGAGGGTCATGCATTTTTTTGACGGCGTCGCGGGGAGGGTCATCAAAGTTTTGAAGCTCGTTAGGGGAGGGTCATGCAAAATTTGACGATCAAAGGTGGACATCTTCCGGCGACCCCAAAAATAAATAACGAACAGTCCCTTACGTAACATGTCAAATGTGTGTCACATACAGACACACAGTGTGTGTGACGGTGAGCAAGTGTGCAGCAGTATGAGCAATCTCCTTGAAGAACAACCAGTTCAGAATGATGAGTGGAGTGAGTGTTCCTCTCATGGTGATTGTCATGGACTTGGACGTGTCATCTCCCCCAACGCATTCCATATATACTCATGAACGGTCATCCGGGTACTTTGCTCTTAAATTTGCGTTACGCCCCTTTATGGGTGAAAACAAACCGAATGTCTCATTGACTTACATGCTACATTGGCTAGCCTAAATGAATACATTCCATGCTTCAGCCACGGCTGTTTGGCTATATTATTTGAACAACCGGCAACGCAACACGTTTTCGGCATGTTGCGCGTGAACAACGCTAGTCTACAGGTCCGTATCTTTCGTTTATTAATCCCCAACATCACCAATTGACTTGCATGTGTTGTTTTCCCCCACAAATGGGCGTAACGCACATGGAAAACGTCACGCCGTTCATGAGTATACGGATTGTCGTGGGACATGTGGGGTGTGCTCAGAGCCGGCCCGCCCAATACGCTCACTACGCTCGCAGCGTAAGGCCTCGCGCGACCCATTACATCACTGACGTTGACAGTTTAAAAAAAGAAAACCGCGAAATGATTTCATTGTTTATTATTGATTCCGTCACACAAAACGTGAAACGTCCAATGTGAAACGACATATTCCCTGCGGAAACGACAAAAGAAAAAGAAAATTCATGACAATGAGCGACAAGAACAGCAGTCAGGTAGGCAACGTAACTCCTCTGTTGTTACGGTTATGCTTCCACCAAGGACTGTATCATTGGCTTCCACTCATTGTGATCCTTCTTCTGTGGCTAATTTCGTATGGAGCAGAAGTGTCAATGGGCTTTTGTATTGCACAACAATGCCGGGCTAAAAAGTGCCCAGGTCTTCGATACAGTCACATGTTGTAAAAAGGGGGATTAACGTTTTACTGTTGTTTTAAAAGGTAGAAGTTGTTGAGAACCACAAGCTGAGTAGCGTTTCGTTTAGCTTGTGCAATTAGTTCAACTGAATCAACAGGTAGCCTAGGCTAGAGAGAACGTGAGAGGAAAGGGTGGTGTTGTCAACGTTTTACTGTTGTTTCGAAAGGTGTACTAGTTGAATCATAATCTGACGAGCCGTTCGTTTAGCCGATGAAACGTCAGTGCAGTCGAAGCAACGAAGGTGGGAGAGAGAAGGGGTGCCCTTTCTGTGTGTGTGTGGTGTGTGTGTGTGTGTGTGTGTGAGTTTGCGCGCGCTGTTGTATGCGTGGCTGCCTCTCGATTGTTTAGAAACAAATATCAACATACACAGACATTGATTTTGGTTTTGACAGGCGCTTAAGATTTGTGATAAGACGTCCGTGCAGTCTAAGCAATGGAGGAGGAGGGAGTGAGAGAGAGAAGGAGTGCCGTGCGTGTGTGTGTGGGTGGGTGATAACAATAGCAAGGGGGCGCGGCTTTCTTGGATAGACTAATAAATCCAGACCTTTGGTGAATGAGTGAAACTTGTGACGAAGGTGAATCACAATAATGTGTGATAACATTCATAATAACACATGTTATATAGCTAAATAATTTATTTTACATATGAGTTTCTTATCATAGGCCTATTCATTAATTAAAAAAAAAAAAACGTTTTAGACCACCAGATTACTAAAGGCAAGCTACTAGGGGGCAGGCTATGGTAATTTTAAATGCAAACAATTTGATGGAGCTACATCAATTGAAGCCTTAGTTATATTTTACAGGCGCTATATGCTTAAGTTTCTGGCCAGCTCAGACTCCAGTCAGTCAGCCAGTGGAGGGCCAGCACAATGTTCAGGTAGTAGGGCCTACACAGATGAGCCAGGTACACCTGCAGCTGATGAGGTAGTCGCATGTTCAGTACAGCCACCGTTGTCTACATGTTCACAATCTGTTATGACATTATTGATGTTTTTGTCTCAAGAGAGCAGAAAGAAAGACTTTTTAATTAAGCTTGATTTGAGTCAAATTTTGTGTCTGTGGTTCGCGTTCTGCTGGGGGGGGTGGGGGGGGGGTCGTCTGCACACGCTTTATTGGGGCCCCTTGGCATATTTTTGCCTAGGGCCCCATGGAGGACAGAACCGGCTCTGGGTGTGTTCGTTTTTGAGAGAGAGAGAGAGAAAAGTCGAGGCACTGCACCTGTTGGAAGGCTATCTTCTCCTGTCCCTCTCCTCTCCATCTGGTCTCAGACCGCGTTTTGAAAAATGCAATTTAGCTTCCTCCAGTTACAGGTGGAAAAATGAGAGGGTGGAGCAGCCAGAACATACAAAGAAAATGTTTAAATAATAGTTCAGAATGACGAGTGAGTGTTCCTCTCAGGGTGATTGTCATGGACTTGGACGTGTCATCTCCCCCAACCCATTCCAATGACCATGTCCTGAAGAAGGCTCAACTGCCGCTACGCGTGGGCAATTTTATAATGTCATAATAATAATAAAGACATTTTTAACTACACTTTTTGGAGTGCCTTGATGAAGAAAAGTTTTTCTCTTTTCAAGCAACTTTTTTGACATTGAACCTTGAACCAAAGAGCACCCACAAGAATACTTTTTTCATCTTTCTAAAGGGAATGAGCACGCCTCTGACTTCCAACCATTCCAATGACCCTTTTCCGCTGCCGGTTTTCTGGTATGCCTACAGCTTGACACAATGCGACTTGGCTGCAACTTTTTTGCTTTTCGAATAGGCACGACACAGCTCAATTAGGAAGCAAAAAGTGGCGGCCGAGTCGCACTGTGTCGAGCTGGAGGCTTACCAGAAAACCGGCAGTGGAAAAGAGGCACAAGTGACTGGATTGCTGGCTTTGGGACATGGGGGATATGCTCGCTTTTGAGAGAGAGAGAAAAAAGTCAAGGCACTGACTGCACCTCTTGCAATGGTAGCCTGTCTTCTTCTTCTGTCCCTCTCCATCTGGTCTCAGACTGCATTTTGAACAACACAATTTAATTTCCTTCAGTTACAGGTGGAGAAACGGCAGAGCGGAACAGCCACGACATGCAAAGAAAATGTTTAAATAATAAGGTATTAATTATATGAAATGTATCATATATAGCATGACCCCGCCACTGAGGACTATTTCAATGAAAAGATTTCAAAGCAAAGTGACCAGACAGGTCACACGGGTGCAGAACACGATGTGATATATGGTTGCAGAACACAATGTGATATGGTTGTCTTGTGTCGGCAGCTGAGATTCGAAGACAGCAATCAGGAGGCATTGAACCCGACTAGGGGCAGGTGCATTGTCCTCTTGAAATGGGCAGACCTCGCTCTGCTGGCAGCCAGGCTATCATTACTGCTCTTTTGTGATAGGATAGGGAGAGTGAGGTCGGCAGGACTGCTGAACATTATAATAGGCAGCATAGCACAGGGCAGGCGAGAACCCTAAAGGACTGCTCACCAGGGCTGGACTGGGGGAGAAATAGGCCCCGGGCACTTTTGGCTTTAAAGGCCCCCCTCATAATTAGTGGCGCAGAACTAACTCACCGGTGGGCCCCGCACCCTCGTGGGCCCCTATTTTCAGAAATGTAAAAAAAAAAAGTTTTAATTTATTTTTTTAACCATTGCTGAAAATAGGGGCCCATTAGGGTGCAGGGCCCAGCGGGACATGCCCGGTATGCCAGATGGCCAGTCCAACCCTGTGGCTCACCGTCTGCAACTGAGCTCCGTGGCATGAATGCATTAGCTATGAATACTAAGTTTGTTTTGTCCATTAGGGAAATGGTACCCCATCTGATGGCCTTTTATACATTCACTTAATTGTGCATGCTAATTCATGTGCAATAATAACACAATAAAGCTGATTATTTCGCCACACAATTTGCCCACTGGTCCTGGGGAATTAGCTAAATGCAATGTTGAAACCCTTTGCATCATGTAATATGAAGGGCAAAGACTTGGTTTAACTCATTGCATTTTTATACAAAGATCCAAGTTAATGTTATTCCGGAGAGGTATGCTGTAAATAAATAACGTTTTTTGATGTTCACAGTGCAGGGGAGGCATCACACAGAATTAATTGTCTGTTTGAATATTGATGTACAATCTGTGAGTTTATTCTTACAATTTGCCACACAAGAATGCCCACCATTAAATACTGTGTGTTCATGATGCTTTCATTCATGTTAGTACCTTTGAAATGCGAGGCACGAGTTTCATGTATAATGGAAGTGAACAGGCCCAGGAGCCTCCCTGGAGAGTTCCTTTTCATCTCATCAAACACCTACAGCAGAGAGAGTAGAGAGAGAGAGCTTCCATTGGCCCATTGTTTCCTGGTTCTATTATGCCCCCCCTTAGGCAGACCTAGGCAGACCTAAGGACTGTTCTATTCATTGTAGGAGCATTATGACACGCCCCTTTAGGCAGACCGGAACCTGGTCGCGTTAGGTGCCCATAGAAACCTATTATGTTGGCATATCTCTATACTTAAAGAATCTCTGCCAACAGTATGCTTAGGGATGGACTGGCCATCTGGCATAGCGGGGCTGGATAACGCTGGGATGAAGACTGTGAAGTCGAAACGTTATCCAGTCATGAAATAATAAAAGAGAACAAAAAGGATTTTAAGTGTGTGGACCTCTCACTTTGAAACTACAGTCAGCCCTTGTCCTGCACCTTTTCCTGGGATGTGCACAATCTTCACCTTCAACATATGGCATAGCAGGTATTTCCCGGTGGGCCCCTATTTTGCGAGGGTGCGGGGGCCCACCAGTGAGTCAGTTCTGCATCACTTATAATTATGAGGGGCCCATTTAAGCCAATAGTGCCCGGGCCCTATTTCTCCCCCAGCTCAGCCCTGCCTTTGCTCACCTGGTGGGCCTGCCTGTCATAGAGAAGACATGCGGTATGTAGTGTAAGTTAATATGTTGATTCGAGATTCAAAATGTTTTATTGTCTACCATATTGCATGATAGAAAATTGTCTTTGAAGGCTGCGTGCGTATGTACGTGCGTACGTACGTGCGTAGGTGCGTGCAAAAAATGTATGTTATGTCTGTGTATGCCAGCTTATGCCAGCAATTTTTTTTTCTACTGACCAGCTAGCACACTAAGAAGGCAACAGACCGTATTTGGAGCTAAAGAGATGGGAAATGCTGTCCTCTCCTAGAGTATTGGCACTGCAGACTCCAAGACCAAGACCACAACCTAAATCTTTTAGATTACAATACATGACATTACATTACATTACATGACATGTCATTACATGACATTACATCAGCACCTACATCTCATGCTTGGAATAAGTGTGTTTTGTCTGTTGTCTGTGTAGTTTGTCTGTCCGTCTGTCTGTCTGTCCTACATACGGAGGTATCATTCCAACTCGTCACTTTTCGTCTCATTAACCAGGTGGCAATATTGGATTCTAAGAGTGCACATTTGCCGTCTAAATATTGGATGCCAAGAATATACATTTGCCATCTTAAATTGCCACTGCACACAAAACCACGCCCCTTGTGGCAATATGACTTGACTGACAGTTCGATTAAGGTTCAGGGGTCTTGGTTGAGACGACCGTGTCAACATGACACGCGACGGGTATGCCCTCTGCGTCAAACATTGCCGCCTGGTGAAATGGCATCGAAAAGTCATGCCTGCGCCAGCCTGTCTGGGTTTTGCAGTCACAGGGCACAGCAGGGCTGGACCCGGAATCTGACATACAGGGCATTTTCCTGGAGGGTCGACAGTCATCAAGGGCCGATGCTTTAGTTTTTTTGTTTGTTTGTTTCAATTTCCTCCCAGAGACCGGCCCACAATGTAGATGAGACAGCCCATTGGTGTATTAATATACTGTGGACAAAGCCCTTCGTAATTTTAGTATGGGGGTGGAGTTGAGGTAGCCTGGTTCACACCAGACGGTGTGTGTGTAGCTTTGGCGCCCCCTGGCGGAGCAGAGCTACACACACTACCGTCTGGTACACAGCCATAGAGCACGCTCCGTCTCCAACCAGAAAATAGACGGAGCATTTATTTCTTAAATATAAACGGTAACTCACATTGAGGAGTCACAAGACAGATTAGAGACTATATTGACTCTTTAAAGATTAACAGGAAGGTTTTTGAAGGAATTTGTTGGTGAGGAGGCCGTGCAGAAGCAATACATTCTCAGCCTATTTTCTGGTTGGAGACGGAGCGTGCTCTATGGCTGTGTACCAGACGGTAGTGTGTGTAGCTCTGCTCCACCAGGGGGTGCCGAAGCTACACACACACGGTCTGGTGTGAACCAGGCTAGATCTGAGGTGCTGGTCTATGTCAAAAATACCCAGGTCGGGCCCTGCTGCTGGGCCTAATGGTGTCGCTCTGTGCCAGCGACCCGGGTTCGGTTCCAGCCCAGGTCATCTGCCGATCCTTCCTCTCTCTCTCCCCACTCATTTCCTGTCTCTCCTACACTTTCCTGTCAAAAATTAAGTGAAAAAGCCCTAAAACATTATTTAGATTAAAAAAAAAAATGCGCAGGTCAGTTTGTGGTTCCAGTTCAGCCCTAGGGCCCAGTGTCTGCCATCTCTCTTGGCATCCCAAACAACACAGAAACACGCCAGTCAATGGCAGGGCTGCACTGGGGGAGATATTAGGGCTCCGGCACTTTTGGCTTAAAGAGGTATTCCACTGTTGTGGGGCTGAGTATGGTTAAAATCATCGCCCTGGGTTTCTAAAGGTGGTAAAGTGTCTTATTTTTCATGTTAGGCGTTGTCTTAGTAGTATTTAAGCTAGAAAGAGTCAATGGATCACACATGCTACAGTGATCCGTTGACTTTCACTAACTCAGCGACATACTCCCTCTTTTAACTTGTCTTAAAGCAAGACAACGCTTATACACATGAAAAAATAACACTTTACCACCTCTATAAACCCTGGCCAACGATTTTAACTGTAAGCCCCAAAATAGTGGCATACCCCTTGAAAGGGGCCCCTCACAATTAGTGGCACAGAAAAACACCGGGTGGCCCTTCAACCTTGTGGGCCCCTATTTTCAGAAATTAAAAAAAAAAGGTGTGACAGTGAGTGGCCCACCAGGAAATGCCCGCTATGCCAGATGGCCAGTCCAGCCCAGCAGTCCTGGTCAATGGGACACCTGTGCACAGCCCAATAGACACAGCATCAATTAGCCAACCGCTGTTGACGCACCACACATCTGTTATCCAAAACATTATTCAGAGCCTAGACAAAGGACGACAACAAAATAGAATGCTAATTGATGGAAGCGTCTGTGTTGTCGCTAATTTGATAATTATTAGAGATTCATTCGCATCGTCTCCTGTCTAATTGGCTAAATGTGCTTTTGGATATCATGTCAGAAAAATGGCTTTGACAGGAAAATGGCTTCTGTGATAATTGTCTGTCTACATCAGTGATTCCCAACCTTTTCCAGCAGAGACCCCCTTTTGGACTGAATATTTTCACGACCCCCAACCACCCACTATACATGGGTTTGCAGTGTTTGTCAACACAATTTTATGAGGAGGGGCAAGACACTGACAGCCAACTGCGTGAGTTAATTTTTTGACCGACAGTGGTTTCCAACAATCAGAGGTTGAGTTGTGCACAGCCAGTTTTGTGCAGTCAAGGAAAAACAAAAATTTAGAACCCATGTATAGCCTTAGCCTAGCAATGGATTTCTAGCAATAATAGCAGACAAACTATCAATGGAAAATATAGCAATATCAATGACCTAGGCAATTTTTTATCAAATTAATATTGCTAGATAGACCCCCTTTTGGACTGAATATTTTTGTGACCCCCACCCCACCCACCATAGCCTTAGCCTAGCAATGGATTTCTAGCAATATTAGCGGACAAACTATTAATGGAAAATCTAGCAATACTAATGACAATTTTTTGTCAAATTAACATTGCTAGATTTTCCATTAATAGTTTGTCCGCTAATATTGCTAGAAATCCACAGGACAAGAAATATCTATTAGCAAATACATCTCAACCTGTGGATTTCCCATTTTTATGCAATGTCCCTTTTGTCGGCGACCCCCCTTCAGCACCTCTGTGACCCCCCCCTAGGGGTCCCAGCCCCCAGTTTGGGAACCACTGGTATACATTATCCCAGGGATGCCAAACCTTTTCCAACGTGAGGCCCACTCGAAATTGTCACAAATGTTTGGGGCCCACCTCTGACCCAATAAAGAATAAAACTCAAATAAATCAACAGCAACACACACCAAAATGTGATTATAATTTTTAGAAAATTATTTCAAGGCCCACTTGGAATACCTTCAGGGCCCACAGGTTGAAAGTCACTGCATTATCCTGCTGTGCCCATCCAGCACTGCAGACACAAACAGAAAGTACTCTCCGTAGGGCAACGCCAGTGTTGGGAAAGTTCATTTTCTACAGGAACTAGTTCAAAGTCCAGTTCACACATTTCAAAATGAACTAGTTCATGCATACTTCATTATTGTTCATAGTGAATAGTTCGTTCATAGTTTCCAAAAATGAACTAGACATAGTTCTTTTTTTTTGTAAGAGATTGTAAGTTGTATTGTTCAATATCATTGACAAAGCCTAAAACCGCAGACAGGCATTCATTTCCTCATCAGAACACTGAGAATATATGTGTTACTTGTCATTTTATATTACTTGGACTCTTTTGTATTTGTAAATGTATTTGGCTGGGGTCACCTGAACACTAAGGAAATGTGGCACCCCATTAAACGAAGGCACGTGCAGTTCGTTGGCACCAGAATGAACTAGTTCATTATGCAGTACACAGTGATCGTTCAGTTCAAGCTCACCCAAATTATGAACTAGTTCATGAACCATAGTTCACTGAACTAGTTCAGGTACAAGACTGGGCACCGCCTTGTGCACTCAGTCAGTTGGGGCAAATTACCCCCAGCAGGGGGCCTGCAAAAGATATCACAACAAACAATCTTACTTGATGTGGCATGAATATGACTTTGAATCCAAAACAACAATGACAATCAGACACACAAGACTTGCAGACAAGAAGTGACACATTGATTGATGTCAGATTCTTTTTGTGTAAAGATTTTTGTTTGGTCTTTTAGACTTTATTAGTGACAGGACAGCTTGAGAGAGAGAGACAGGAAATGTTTAGGAGAGAGAGATGGGGAAGGGTCAGCAAAGGACCTGGTACAGCCGCATCACAGACGAGTGCCCTACCATTAAGCCACGGTAGGTAGGGCCGATGGCAGATTCTAATGACCGTTTATAAGAATGTTGTTTCTATTCAACATATGAGTCTGCAAATGGAATGTCGAGTCATTTGAGCCAATTGAGTGATTAATGACGGTGCACGACTGACAAATCAATTGGGCAGACAAACACACAGAAAGTTCGACAGGCAAAGCCGCGTCATTGTGGGAGTCTGGGGATGATGATGAAAGGAAATAATACGGGGATGATGATGAAAGGAAATAATACAAGTCCAAAACACTGGTCAAAGCTCCCAAAAGTTAAATGCCATGAAGTTCAGGAGAATCTGAAACACTCCCTCACTTTGACACTCTTCCATTTGTTGATACAGTGGAACAATTGATTGCACAATTATACTCATTTGAGCCAATTAACGATAGAGTTACTGACAAACCAATTGGGTGGACAAACACAGACAGACATTGTCATTGCATGGGGTGAAAGTCTCATCTGTTGATACAATGGGAAAATTGATTGGACAATTTCAGCATTTGGAAAATAGTTTTATACTTCGAAGTGAAGACTAAATGGTTTGTCATCAACTTCTATCTATTGGTTTGTTTTCTTCCCCATTTCATTTCATTTCATTTGATTCCCCGTTATGATCATCCTCATTCGTTCATTCATTCATTCATTCATTCATTCATTCATTCATTCATTCATTCATTCATTCAGTCATTCCTTTATTCATTCATTCATTCATTCATTCATTCATTCATTCATTCATTCATTCATTCATTCATTCATTCATTCATTCATTCGTTTACTTGATTAGGACAATGCATACATTAATCAATGCATCAGCTAAAAACAGTATAAATATGCCAGAGTTAACATAGTTGCTAATTTTCATCCGTTGTGCTAAGTTAGGTAAACATGATAAAACAAATAACAGTAAAACAAACAGTACAGTATGGCAAAATATATTTACTCACACATCACAAACAACAACTACATGAAAAATTATACTAATGATAATAATAACTGTAGGCCTATTTGTATATATATCATACAAGGCGTGCAGCTCAAAGTGCTTAACAAATGGATAGACATCAATGTTAAAAATGAAAATAAAAAGTACAGAAAAGAGAAACAGAAACGAGAAAGAATAGCAAGAAGACAAGAGAAGAAACTAGACAGAATAGAGAAAATAAATAGATTGATGAATAAGTAGATGTAGAGAAAATGAAATAAGGAGTTTAAAGAAGACTTAAGATTATAGAGTCATAAGGTCCACAAGGGTTAGGCCCAGTGATAAATAGTCACAGTAAATGGGGCGCTCATATGTGGCCCCTGGTGGCAACACAAAAACAATTCAAAAAGTAAAACAATGTCCACTCTATTAATTAACGGGAGCATGCCTGGTTTGTTTTCAGCCATCTGCTAACTTTCAGGCACTTCTCAAAGCGTTTAATTTCCAAAGTCCGGCAAATCTGCATTTCATATTTACTCCCCTAATGTTTTATCTCTGTGCATAAACAGCTATGGGAGAAATGGGAGCCATGCACGTGTTTAATTACTTTCTTTAAACCAGCTCGTTAAATTGCTAATTCCGCCCAAAGCGTAGGCTACTGATGTTGAAATGCAGAGCTGCTGTCTACTGAGGATACTGAGGGCATTGAGTTCACACAGTAATATGTATGCAGGCAGTAATATGTATGCAGGCAGTAATATGTATGCAGGCAGTAATATGTATGCAGGCAGTAATATGTATGCACACAGTGGGGGCGGCTGATGGACAGGAGGAGATTTCTGCTATCTCCCTCTCCTCAGGACTTCACTACACTATAGAGATGGGATTTATACTCTAGCTCTTTGATGACATTCGTATCATAGTGTCTCGCTCCCTTCAAAGAGCAGTTCATTTGAATGGTTTTTAGGAAATATTTGTTCAGTGTTTAGTTAAGAGGATAGCATTCAAGCATTAAAGCAAATGCTGTCTACTGAGTGCATTGAGTTCACACCTTTGTCTCATTTTGCCCAGAACAACAACTGATTGTCCTCCTAAAGACCATTCCCAGGGAAGCCTGTTCATTTTTCCCGTGCCCAGGGAGACAGGGGGCCCAAAATGTTTTTTTTTTCCTTACTTTGTATGTATTGGATGGGGGGCCCTTTCAGATGACTTTGGCCTGAGCCCAGGAAAGGCTGTCAGCGGCCCTGACCATTTCTGCCAGACATCTTCCTCATAAGCGGTAAGCAGTTATGAGCGTCAGACTTGTAGCCCAAAGGTTGCCAGTTCGACTTCCGATCCGCTAGGTTGGTGGGGGGAGTAATTAACCAGTGCTCTCCCCCATCCTCCTCCATGACTGAGTTACCCTGAGCATGGTACCGTCC
This sequence comes from Engraulis encrasicolus, assembly GCF_034702125.1. NCBI lineage: Eukaryota > Metazoa > Chordata > Actinopteri > Clupeiformes > Engraulidae > Engraulis > Engraulis encrasicolus. The sequence continues at coordinate 4,567,089 of NC_085861.1, read as the reverse complement.
CGACCACACTGCTCCCTTTAGGGCGCCATTGGGGGCTGCGCCCTTGCACGGGTGAAACATAAATGCAATTTAATTTTGTGCCGCGTGCACCTGTGTGCTTTGTCACAATGACAATGGGAGTTGGAGTTTCCCAATTTGGCAAAAAAAAGAAGTACTCACATGAAGGTCAAGTGCTCAAAACGAACGAAAAAAGAAACAGAAAAGAGTGGCCATCTGTGATTCAGTTCCCATAGTTCATGCCTTGGAGCCGTTCACAATAATCGATTCGTTCCTGAACGTCACACCACCAGACCACACTAGTGTGGGGGCGCATCCTCATAACAAGGGGCACTCTTGAATTCGCAACAGCAGACTGTCCGCACTCATCCCATGGCCATATAATCAGCTCACTAGGCCTGAGGAGGAATAACAATCTGTTGATCTAAATATATTTCAAAGTGTTTCCAGGTGTTTTTCTGGCTGCGTTTTGTTTGTTTGTGCTGTCGATGTGTTATTAATCTTCTTCACTGTAATAGCAAGGGATAGGCCAGGTGGTATTGGTGCTTTGCCTGAGGGGAAGGTCCCACATAATGGTACAGTCCTGTTGAACAATAATAAAGGCTATAGTATATACCAGTGGTTCCCAACCTATGGGCTGGGGCCCACTGGTGGGCCCTGAAGGTATTCCAAGTGGGCCTTGAAATCATTTTCCAAAAATAATAATCACATTTTGGTGTGTGCTACTGTTGATTTATTTGAGTTTTATTCTTAATTGGGTCAGAGGTGGGCCCAAGTTGAAAAAGGTTGGGAACCCCTGGTATACAGTATATTAGGCCCTATGTATTATTTGTCAATACTGTACACATATATTATCTTAATTATCTTGGGGGGTTGTTTGTTTGGGCACGTTAAGTTGTTCAGCCGTGATCTTTCATATTGTCTGGGTGGCATTCAATTCCTGAACAAATTGTTTATTCTGAAAAGGTGTAAACAGCGTTATATAAATGTGTATTATTGTGTTTTTTTCACAGCTGAGGACGTACAGCGATAGCTTATTAGTAGCACATCCACAGGCATGTTGCAATATTGCTTCAGACAGACAGGGGGCATAGGTTAGAGTTGTACAATACTTGAGTGGTGATTTATTTTTGAACTCAATTTCCACTCTTGTCTGACATTTTCTTTTGTTTTCCGAATTACACAATTCAAAAGCTCTCAGAGCTGGTGGTGTTGATCTGTCTCACACTGACTTTCATCCTCCTCTCCTCCTCCTCCTATCATCCTCTCCTCTTCCTCTCCTCCTACCGTTTCTTCTTTTAGTTCTTGTAATACGTGTGTAGACACACAGACAGACACACACACACGCACGCACGCACACACACGCTTAATATCTTTGTGGGGTCCTGTCATTGATTCTATTCATACTGTATTAACCCTAACAATAGTTAAAGAATGCTAAACTATGCCCAAACCAAAACAATCCCTAACCTTAACCTGTCAGTGAGGAAATGTTTTTGCACTTTTATCTTTACCAGTAACAACAAAACTACCCCAGCAAAAGGGCTCGAAACATACTGTATCGGGTCCAGGATTTGGGCCCCACATGGAGCGAGGGCCCCACCTTGTTAGTGTGCTCCAATAGCAATGGCCTGGCGAAGGTAGATTGGTGCAGTACACACACACCACACACACACACACACACATGCACACTCACACACACACACACATACCAGGGCTTGACACTGGCACCTGCAAACCGGCCAAATGCTGGTAAAACTTGGCTATGGCAGGTAACAATTTCAGTGTCGCTAGCCAATTTGGCAGGTAGCTTATTCTATGGTATGATCAGAATAGCCTATATTCTGCACTTTGCCCCTTGTGTATCAATTGTATGTGTAGTTCAAGAAAAAGCTCAGTTACTCAGTTTCTATTTGTTTGACTTATTACCATGTAGAAAGCTATGCACTCATCTTATTGCTTTTGCACCTCATCTTCTGAGGGTAGATGATCAGCGTCATGATAAAGAAAAGGAAAAAAACAAACAAATGTGTGGCTAGTAGAATAGCTGGATGGCTAGTGACACGGGAAAACCACTAGCCACAGTGGCAGGCAAGCGAAGTTAATGTCAAGCCCTGCTGTACACACACACACACACACGCACACACACACACACACACGCACACATGCACACGAGCTCACACACACACACACACACACACACACACACACACACACACACACACACACACACACACACACACACACACACACACACACACACACACTCACACACACAAACACACAAACACAGGAAGTGAGTGAAGACAGACCCAAAAGCCTGTTGCCTGCTGATAGTAATGAATTGCCTTTGGCAGAGTTCCGTCCGTCAGCACAGAATGCAGAACACTGAAGTGTGACATTTTAGAACGCTGAAGTGTGACATTTTATTTGTATATTTATTATGTATTTATTTATTTATTTGTACATTTTATTTATATAAGTCAATAGACAAGAGAAAACTACAAAGTATGTTTTCACTCCATCCAGGCTTTGTCATTTGGCCTGATGATGTGTTATTTGAGGAATTCATATTTTATTATTATTTCGGCAGTGAGAACCTGTCAAGTGTTGATGATGACAGGTCATTAAACTCATTTAAAACGCACGTACGCACACTCTCTCTCTGTCTCTCTCTCTCTCTCTCTCTCTCTCTCTCTCTCACGCACACACACACGCACACACACACACACACACACACACAGGGCCAGAGAGAAGCAATCCTGCCACATACAAAATCTCACGTCACCACATCATCTCCTAAAACCAACTCATCCTAATGAGCTCACACACACACACACACACACACACACACACACACACACACACACACACACACACACACACACACACACACACACACACACACACACACACACACACACACACACACACACACACACACAGCAAACCACACATGACAGATTTGCATGTGAATGAGATGACTGTATGAGCAACACTACATTTCGAAAAGTCTAACAGTTATCACAAAACGTATCCCCGAACTTGATCATAAAGACATCACAGGACATCATCCTGTTGTGGATGGGTGTCCAATTCATACTTGGGGGGAAAAATATCTATTTCTCTGCCACTTACTGTCAGGGCCTGTCAGCTTTGGCTGGGCCTGAAGACATCTTTTTTTTGTTTTTACATATATTTTAGGGGCTTTTATGCCTTTGACAGGACAGTCTGAGATGGTGACAGGAAGCGAGTGGGACAGAGAGACGGGATGGGATCGGGAAATGCCCCGGGCTGGACTCGAACCGGGGTCCCCATGGGCATGCAAGCCCAAATGGGGGGGCTTAGCGCGCTGCGCCACAGCGCCCCCCTCCTCTCAAGACATCTTAAAGGTGGGGTTGCAGGTATAACATCACGTTGGGGGAACTCCCCCAGGATTCTAAGGTTCTACATAGACTCCTATGAGCCTGCGGAACCCCCAACGTGATGTCATAATGGTACATTTTCTTAAAATGGTTAACCTGCAACCCCACCTTTAACTTGCATCACATGAGGTCAATGGGGACAGGTTTCCAGGAGAAGTTCTGATAGCAAAATTGGAGCAGAAGTTAGTGTCTCCGCAGAGCCGAAGGCTTTCTCATGTATCCACATGGAAGTGGGTGGAATCCACTTGGGGGGCAGATGGAGCTATGGAAGCCACCAATTTAATTAAAAAGGTCTTCATTTCATTAAAAAGGTCTTCATTTCATGGCAGAGGCTACAGTATGATCAGAAGAGTAATGCCAGATTCACACCAGAGCGGGGACGCGGGGCGGGGCGGGGCGGGACGGAAGTGATTTTTACAGGCGGAGGCAAAAATTCATGGAAACACATCTGTCCTTTCACACGGCGGTAGTCAGGTGGTATCGGTGCGGGAGCTGGTGTTCTGTAAAGTCCTCCTACATGCCATTTAATCCAACATACCCCATTGGGCATGCGCAGATCATGAAACGTCAACACCAGCTGATCCTAAGACTGTGCAATATTAGTGGAGAACAGATAAATACAGTACTTTAATTTACAATTTACACTACAGGTGTGTGTTTATTATCATTGTTTGTGTATGTGTGTCTTAAAAATTGAAGTGTGACCCTGGCAACTTAGCTAACTTACTCGTTATGCTAGCGCTTTTGCTAGCGCTTTTGCTAAAGTTTAATAAAAAGCCAGGTTTTTGGTAGTACTCGCATCCATGACCATGCGATTTTATTTTCATATCTTTCTTCTCGTAAATCTAACACCCTGTTTGGTGTTACTGTTTTGTATTTTACGGTAAACAATATTACGTAGGAAAATATTACAATGTAGGAAAATCTGGCCGAACACCGGCTCCGCTCCACGCTTCTTAAAAGTTTGGATGGCAGCAGCCGGCGGTGTCCTATTCAAATGAATGGCAAAGTAGCGAGCTAGCTTTGGCTGTGGGGGGGCGGGAGGTTTTGAACAGGACTGGCCGCTGTTGGTGTGAAAGGCACAGAGGCGATTCGGGGTCCAGGTGAAAATGCGAAAGAATGAACATTTGCACCAAAATCACCACTAATAAAATATGGGCTTTTATTCACTATCTAGGGGCTATAGTGGGGGCCCTAAGTGGCTGCCTGCCTTGCCTGGTGGCAAGATGCGCCTCTGGAGTAGAACACACCGGCCGAAACTAAGTAGAAAGACCTCAGTCGTCTCTCTCGCTGCCGTTCCGCCGCGCTCTTGTGTGAATCTGTCTTAATGTGGGGACCACTGCCTCCCACACATTTGATCCCTTTTTTTTCAGTTTTCTTTTTCTTTTCAGCACGCAAGAGGATGAAAGTAGACAGCTCGTCTGCTTGTGTGTTTCTAATAATTCATGTGACGGTGCTGTAGGTTAGGGCTTCCTCATCAAAGAGACTATGTTTTTCTTTAGCTGTTCAAAGTGTTTCCTTTTGTGTTAGGCTACTATTGTTTTTCCTTCCATTGTACACGGTTGTTTTGAGGCACGAGTCACTACGCATGTCTCATTTGGGGCTGCATTCGGAACACAAATGTGTCTGATTACCTTCTGTGACAAAGAAAGCAAGAAAGAAAGAAAGAAAGAAAGAAAGGACCAGTCCTTAGTTGCTGAATACAATTCCCAGACAGTGGTGATGCTCACTTCTATTCTATTCAATTCTATTCAATTCTATTCTATTTTATTCTATTCTATTCTATTCTATTCTATTCTATTCTATTTTATTCTATTGAATTCTATTCTGTTCTATTCTATTCTATTAAATTCTATTCAATTCTATTCAATTCTATTCTATTTTATTCTATTCTATTCTATTCTATTCTATTCTATTCTATTTTATTCTATTGAATTCTATTCTGTTCTATTCTATTCTATTGAATTCTATTCTGTTCTATTCTATTCTATTAAATTCTATTCTCTTCTATTCTATTCTGTACTCTTTTATTCTATTCTTTATTTCTGTGTCTAGTTGTCAGTGGTGTGATTGCAGACTTTGCGTGATTAATGTGACGGGTGCTCTGCAGCCCCTGGTGAGAAAGCGTGATTACATTGCTGCTCTCACAGGAGACAGTGTGATTACATTGCTGCTCTCACAGGAGACAGTGTGATTACATTGCTGCTCTCACAGGAGACAGTGTGATTACATTGCTGCTCTCACAGGAGACAGTGTGATACACCAAACGTATAGAAGAAGTGAAAGGAGGAGATGATGAGGCAGAGAGGTGGAGGAGGAGGGTAGAGATGGAGGAGGAGGAGGAGGAGGAGGTGGAGGAGGAGGAGGAGGAGGAGGAGGAGGAGGGCAGCAGTTGGGAACGGGAGGAGGAGGAGGAGGAGGAGGAGGGTAGAGGAGGAGGGCAGAGGAGGAGGAGGGTAGAGGTGGAGGAGGAGGAGGANGGTGAGGTGGAGGAGGAGGAGAGGAGGGTGAGGTGGAGGAGGAGGAGAGGAGGGAGAGAGAGAGAGAAGGAGGAGGAGGGAGGAGGAGGAGGAGGAGGAGGGTAGAGATGGAGGAGGAGGAGGAGGGCAGAGGAGGAGGAGGAGGAGGAGGAGGGCAGAGGTGGAGGAGGAGGAGGAGGAGGAGGAGGAGGAGGAGGAGGAGGGTAGAGATGGAGGAGGAGGAGGAGGAGGAGGTGGAGGAGGAGGAGGGCAGAGGTGGAGGAGGAGGGCAGAGATGGAGGAGGAGGAGGAGGAGGAGGGCAGAGGTGGAGGAGGAGGAGGAGGAGGGTAGAGATGGAGGAGGAGGAGGAGGGCAGAGGTGGAGGAGGAGGAGGAGGGCAGAGGTGGAGGTGCTTTGGACTTTGGCGCTTGTTAGTAGCGTTCTTGTTATTTATTTATATACTGTATATATTAGTGGTGTCAACAATGATCGATTCGGCGATGCAATCCAATGCGGGGCATGGACAATCCAATTCAATGCGGAAAGTTTCCGAATCGATCCGGCAATTTTTTCAAGTTTCAATTACTTCCGTGGATATTTCGGGAGCAAATAAATGTTACAATAAAAGTACTTCAAAGCATTGCAAGACTGATACAGACTGATCCAGACTGATCCAGAAAACAGCCAATAAATTGTTGCTCAGTATCTGACTACTTGTATTGCCTCATCATGACTGATGAAACATTTGCTTTGCTTTCAGTAGAAATGTAATGCATTGCAATGCATTGTAGAACTGAATCGGATTGAATCGCATAGAATCGAATCGAATCGAATCCCTCCCGAATCGTGATCGAATCGGATCGTGATGGTAGTGCCAATCCACACCACTAGTGTATATATATATTAGAGATGCACCGGATCCTGTTTTTTGGGTCCTGCCGGATACCGGATCCACTGCTTAAGATCCTGCCGGATCCGGAACCGGATACCGGATCCTACGAAAGGGTTGAAACCATTGACAGTAAATAGAATGGACGCCAAATCAACGCTATTTGCCATTCAACGCTTTGAAGCCAGATTTGGGAACATTCCAACTTACATTCCACCTTAGCAACGCCAAACGCAGGTGCTGATTGGACAACAACAAGACTTCTAACGGTCAATCAAACCATGTTCTGATGCTCATTGGTCAATTTAACTTTTAATATCTCTCTAAAATAAAACATCACCACAAAAAAATCACCACCCTGGTAAGTTGGAGAGCAAGGGGACCTACTAGTTGAGCGAAAAATGATCCCCCTGGAGTGGCATTTAAGGGAGATACAGGGTTTTATGTCTCTCATAGGAATGAATGGGATTTGGCCATTTTTTGGTCTTTTTGGGTCCAACCTTGGCTCCAACTTGGCTTCAACAATGAAATAGAATTTTGGCCTCCATTCTATTTACTCTCAATGGTTGAAACACATAGCCTACTCGCACACGTGGGCCCTTTTTATCCCGTTGGCTCAAACTATTTTGTCTGAAAAGCCTCGGCTACCGGATCCTGGATCCTGGAACCGGATCCGGATCCTGTGGAAAACCCTATTATCCTGCCGGATCCGGATCCGGATCCGGTGCATCTCTAATATATATATATATATAGCCTATCTAGCCCTATAAAGAAAGTTTGTTCCAGATCACAGCCGGAGTTTGAGATGTGAATAGCCTGCCTGCTGATAACGATGTCTGCTCGTAATGGCGTGTTTTGGGTGCATGCCTCTTGGCAGCTGCTCCACTTCTGTGGTCTGTAGGCAGGATGTTCAGGCAGGTAACTTGGTAATAAGCAATAAGACCAGTGCTGATCTAGCCCTCCAGCACAGCACAGGGGATTATTGACCAGCCTCTGCCTGCCTGCCTGCCTGTCTGTCTGCCTGTCTGCCTGCCTGCCTGTCTGCCTGCCTGCCTGTCTGCCTGCCTACCTGCCTGCCTGCCTGCCTGCCTGCCTGCCTGCCTGTCTGTCTGCCTGCCTGCCTGCCTGCCTGCCTGCCTGCCTGCCTGCCTGTCTGTCTGCCTGCCTGCCTGCCTGCCTGCCTGCCTGTCTGTTTGTTTATTTGTCTGTGTTTGTCCGCCTGCATGTCTGTCTGTCTGTATGTCCGCCTGTCTGTCTGTCTGCCTCTCTGTCTGTCTTTCTGTGTCTGTCTGTCTGCCTGCCTGTCTGTCTGTCTGATCTAAGTCAAAAGTGTAAACAAATCTGTTGTGTATAGGACATTTTACGTTTTCATATTGCTGTGCATTGTGTAACCGTTCAGAGCGAGTTATTCAAGTCACGATCTCATGATTCAGAGGTAGCTGTTTCTGTGCATCACTGTGGCACATCTACTGTATAGGGTGAAAGATCTGTCTCTGTGTGTACCCAGCACAGCCTGCATGTGACAGAAATGTGAACGTGGGCAGTTTGGGTGAAGCTGCATTCCTCATTATAATCACCACCACCACCATTATAAATATCCACTGTTGCTGATGCTGTAAGGCAGTACACACAGTGCACAGTGGACATCAGAGGTATCCACTGAACTTGGGTGAAAAAAAGCAAAACAGTTTCTAAAAAAAAACAACACATAATCGGCTTCCCCAGAAAAAGTTTTTTTTTTTAGGAAGGTTTTTACCGTGTAGACTAACACCAGGGTAGTACCAGAAAAACCTTTCTGCTACACTTCTCATTAACACGTCTGACAAGCTTTCAGGTGAGTCCATCAAGTCATTTGAACACTAATGAAAGCTCTCTAAAATATGTGTCTCCTCTATAAAACTGACAGACAGCCATTGATGAGACTTTCAGTACACCCTCTTGCTTTGTGTTCTTGCTCTGACTGATGAGGATCTTGCTTCAAGCTTTGTCAGGTGAACAAGGCACATGAGGACACGAGAGTGAGTAAGAGTGTGCATCCCAATATGTGTCCTTGCCTCCTCCACTTGTGCTTGTCTCCTCGTTCCGCCTCCTGGCCCCTCCTCCGTGGAGAAAACGATAAAGTTTCCCAGCTGTCAGCCTCGCCACAACAACTTTTGAGGGACTGTTTTTCATTCACCATCCCAATTGCAAATGAGAAAAAGACTTTACAATTGAGCTTTTGCAAGATATTGAAATATAATGCTGTTGTCAGTGATGTCATCATGACGAGAAGCAAGTGGAGGAGGCAAGTGGAGGAGGCCAGGTCACATATTGGGATGCACTCAGAGTGTGGAAGTGTCTGCTAACAGGGGTGGACTGGGGGAGAAATTAGGGCCCGGGCACTTTTGGCTTAGAGGGCCCCTCATGGGGGAGAAATTAGGGCCCGGGCACTTTTGGCTTAGAGGGCCCCTCATGGGGGAGAAATTAGGGCCCGGGCACTTTTGGCTTAGAGGGGGCCCTCATGGGGGAGAAATTAGGGCCCGGGCACTTTTGGCTTAGAGGGGGCCCTCATGGGGGAGAAATAGGGGCCAGGGCACTTTTGGCTTAGAGGGGGCCCTCATGGGGGAGAAATTAGGGCCAGGGCACTTTTGGCTTAGAGGGGGCCCTCATGGGGGAGAAAATAGGGCCCGGCACTTTTGGCTTAGAGCAGTGATTCTCAAAGTGTGGTCCGGGGACCACTGGTGGTCCGCGACAGAGCTCAGGTGGTCCGCAAGGGGATTTCTACTTTTCCAAGACAAGCTAGTTGAAGGCTATATTTGTAACATTATTATATAGCCAAACATGTCTGAAGTCATATTTTCACCACAATAAGACAGGCTTGTAAATGTGAATAAAAAGAAAGTGATCTGCATCAAAAGTAACAGTGGCAAATTAGCAGCCGTCAACTGCCAATTTAGTTGACAGGTGGTCCTTGAACATTTTTGGGGATACAAAGTGGTCCTCGGTCTGAAAAAGTTTGAGAATCACTGGCTTAGAGGGGGCCCTCATAATTAGCGGCACAGAACTGACTCACCAGTGGGCCCTGCGCCGTGGTGTGTAGTCTACTTTTTATGGTGGGTATACTGTATATTTGAGAATTTTTTGAAGTGGGTATACTGTATATATATTTGTGCTATTCTAAATAATGGATCAATCTATTTTAAGTGGGTATACTGAAATCTCTGACATTTTGAAGTGGGTATACTCCGTATACCCGCGTTCTACATAGACTACACCACTGGCCCCACACCCTTGTGGGCCCCTATTTTCAGAAATCTAAATATATTTTTTACATTTCTGAAAATAGGGGCCCACAAGTGTGCGGGGCCCACCGGGAAGTGCCCGCAATGCCAGATGGCCAGTCCAGCCCTGTGCGCTAATGATAAGCGCTAACGATAAGCGCTAATGCTAATCAGGAGATCGGGCGGGGAGATGAAACAGCTGCTCCTCAGCTAATCATTCTGGAATGATGTGAAGATGATTAAAATTTCTTTTGGTGGCATTGCTAATGTGTGATTTATTTAAAATTCAAATCTTTCATTACAGGCAGGCCGACACATTTCCTTAGGCTTCTAATAGGGTTTTGAATTTTATGCCAGAGATTTCGTTTAGATGTTTAGGATTTTAAGATTTGTCTCAGTAGCAAGACGTTGTCATCATCAACCACACAACCAAAACTGGATCTAAAACTGGATATTATCATATCATTCTCCATTCCAGTTTGCCAATACCATACCAAACATGTGTAGTCTCACTAGGATCAGTGTGTGTGTGTGTGGGGGGGGGGGGGGGGGTGGGGTGGAGTTGAATAGGGCAGTGGGCACAGAATTCCTCAGGACCCCTCATTGCGTTGTATGTATACAGAGTGACAAACCATTGAATTGGCACACCGATTATGATGTTTGTTCCTAGACTGTAACTTTTTAAAGTAAAAAACTAATTTAACTTGACTGGAGGATGGCTAGAGAATGGATACACGTTCATGGACTCCCCCAGAATATGCACACACACACACACACACACACACACACACACACACACACACACACACACACACACACACACACACACACACACACACACACACACACACACACACACACACACACTAGTATTGTCTTTGCACTGTAGTGTGGGTGATCATCTCGATACATAATTTGAAGTGGTTCAGCTGACATTTAGGTAATTATTGACATGCTTTTTATCGCCATTTTTGTCTCTCTGAAATGAACAGGTTTGAAATTAGCTTTCTAAATGAGCTCTTCAGAGCGCAGGTGGCTGACAATTTCTTGGTGCAGATGTGCAAGAGCTGGATCCCCACTTCAGGAGGTTGATCATTGTAACCAGGGCTGCGTTTCCCAGAAAGGGCTTTTTTTAAAAGGGTTTTTTTGCCTTTATTTCTGACAGGATAGTGGAGGAGAGACAGGAAATGATTTGGGAGAGAGGCTCAGGGAATGTACACGACATCAAAAAATGCTGTTTAACTAAGCTCTCTGTGAGAATGTTTTCATCACAGAATGCCAGAGTTGATGCAAATTTTAATATGGCGGTATGTACCGGTATCTGGCGGCATGTAAAGCAAAGTGTTTCCCATGGCACTCGTTTGGGTCGCTCTGTCAAAAGTTACATTTGGGGTTGTAAAAGGGAAGTCACTTGCGCTCTAACCTTCTTGGTGCGTCCAGTCCAGGACGGCATACAATGTAGAGTAAACTGGTCCACTTCGGAAAGACTAGGCCAGGGATGACTGGAGCACTCAGATACTTTTTAGTATTTTATTGTGGTGCAAACATAATGACTGACGTTTCGACGCCGTGTGCGTCTTCTTCAGAGTCCGGGTTTGGGGTTCTCTGACAGCAGACTGTGAAAGTGGTCGCGAGAGTCATCGTTCACTTACTATTGACTCACATAAGCACCCGCTGACTCGGGACAGTGATTATTAATTAAACTTTTAATCCTACATAGTGCTGCTTTAAGAGACAGAGCACTATTGTGTGTCACAAGCTCCATCTGTGCAGTAAAAGCATTTCCATGTGCACGGCGGCAGCCTTGGAGATGTGTGAAGGGGGCAGGGTGATTGCAGAGCCCTTCTGCTTCCGTATTACTTATTCACTTACTTGTTTTAGCTGCAAGTAAACCAGGAGGGAGTAATGCACGGGCCTACCGGGCCGAGGGACAGGGGCCCAAGAGCCAAGAGGGCCCTGAAGCCCAAAGCCTCCATGCTACAAAAAAAGATTTCATTATTGATCTGCTGTATATTTATGTTATCATGCTGTGGTAGCTCCTTAACGCACGCCGTACCTCCTGTGGCACGTAATAGACATTGAAAGTTAACTACTATAGTACTACACTACTATGTCAGTGCACAGGGCCTTTAGTAATACATTACGACTTGGTCATTGCCATTCTGGTAACAGCTCATTTATAATGCCGTGTCCTAAGGGACTGTACGTTATTTACCGGGGGGGGAGGGCTGGTGCGCTGGAAGTCCGGTCAAAAAAAAAAATCATGGCCCCCCCCCCTCCACCTCAATTTTTCCCCATGGCCCTCCCCCCACTTCAATTTTGTTTTCCCATGGCCCTCCCCCTACAGGTAAAAAAATGTAATATGTAAAATTGGTAGATGAACAACCATGAGAACAGTCAGAGTAGCCTAAGGGTGGTTGTCTGCACTATTATGTGCTATCGATATCAGTGGATACCTACGAGAAGCCGCTAGAATCTACCTCTGCGGCCGCATGGGATGCCTTTTAACTCCACTGTCACCAAGACAAATTGCCTTCACTATTATTTTTACCTGTTAAGTAATAATAATGATAATAATAAAAACTTCCATTTCAATACCAATGTCCGAGTTGTTACTACTGTAACCGAGGGTAGGTTGGAGATTTAAGTATTTAAGTGTTTTAACGACTACGCCACTGGTGGCCTTGCACCACCAGATATACTTGTTGAACAATGGTTCTTAGACCAGGTTTTAGCAAGAGGGTTTCCCACACACAGGTAAGCAAGTAAGAGCAGAGACGTGAATTCAGGTGAATAATCAAATGGTAATTATTTATTGAAAACAGAAAGAAAACAGATTCAATACGAGCATTATTAAACAAAACTGAAAAGAAATCAAAATGAATGACTCAAATTTAAAACAACAAAAAGGGCAACAACTGGGTGTACAAAAAGGTCTAACAGAGCAGCAGTGGCAATCGCTCTGCCAAGACAAAAGGAAAACATAAGCTGCATGGACATGGGAAGGTTCACCTATCAACAATATTTACTGATGCTAAGCATGCAATACTATTTCATACACACCATCATGCAAATCATGCAATAAAAAGGTTAAGAAACGCCATAACACACATCATGCAATAATTTCAGGAAATCACACACACACTTTAAACAAGCCATGCAGGTTATTTTAAGATTTCACCGTTAAACAAATCATGCGACGCTACAAGCAGTAAACACTATTTACAGATGTTCAACCACACACACACACACAGCAAGCTTTACCTCTAGGCCTCGAATGAGGATTAACCAATTGCGTCCGGCGTCTCCGGCCGTCACAGCAATGCCTACTCACAAACAAGACACTGTTACACGCCAGCCACAAACAAATAGACAATTCAAAACGCATTGCTTTCAAATGCATGTGATCATAAAATGTAATGAAACATACTTCCAAGTTCCAGTCGCCAGCGATCGCCAGTGCCAGGGCGCTCCTGGCGTTCTCTGGACAAAACCTCGGGAACAGAGAACAAATTGATCATGATGACAGCATTTACATTACATTTTGTTTTAAGTGCATGTTTACAAAGTCTTCAAATACCTGCGGTACGCGAGTAGTGCACCTAACCGGACATAGGTCTAGGTCCACAGCACAACACCTATTTTAAAACATTACATTAGGTTCTTACACCGATCACTAAGTTTAACACAATCAGTTACAGAGTATAAATACAGCACATACCTCGGGCAGCGAGCACAGTGAGCGCGGGGATGACAAGTCAGACGAACCAGAGCTTGTGTTTACCTGCTGGTGAGTGACCCTTTTTATGAATGAAAAGTTGATTGAGTAGCTACCGGCATGCTAACCAGGGGGGTGTGTCAGCAAGGGACTACTACGGTGGCCAAGAGCAGCCAACAGGCTGCCGGTTACATTTTACCCCTCCTTTTTGTGCCTGCGTCCTGCAGATAAAAGGGGACATCTATTGGAGGATGTTCTAAAGAATTGGGCAGCAAAGACACTAGGAGTGAGAAATAAATGGGCTTGAGGCGACTACAGCAACTCTAAAACCAGGGTCTGAAGACTACTACAACTTTGCTGCTAGAGCCAAGCACCCGGGAGTTCATAGCCCCATCTGCCCTACCCACTGTTGATTCCGGCAGGCGATGTGGGTTCCCGTGTCTTCCTGCGGTGGTGCGTGAAGTTCTCCGAAAGGTGGGTATGCCGACCTCAGGGTTCGCCTCTGAGGAGGTAGAGGGTCGGACCGCAGTGGTTGGAAGGGGTTCAGCCTTCACAAGTGGAGGCGGAACTTCTGGGGCTCCTGCCCGAGGGACAGCCGAGCTCCCTTGGTCGGGCTGTGGCAAGGGCCCAGATGCAGAGACACAGACCCAGCGTCCAAGCTCATTTTCCTCATCTTCATCAGGTAGGTTCTGAGGTTCTGCCAGCATGATGGGCAACTCCCCAGCCTGACTTGGGGGTACTGGTTTCAACATGGTCCGGTGCACTTGTCGAGTCTTGTCCAGGTCATGCCTGGGTGCTATGGAGTACACCACCCCTCCCGGAGGCGGTGCTCGGAGGACCTGGTGAATGGCTGGGCTCCAGGCATCCTGGATCTTGTTACGACCTCTGACTGTGTGATCTCGAACATAGACCAGTTGTCCCACCTCCAATGGGTCACATTGGCCCTTCTGGTCATGTCGTGCTTTCCTCTGGGCTGCTGCTGCTTCCATCCGTCCTTTGGCACCCTGGAAGGCCACGTCCAGCCGCCTCTGGTGCTCCTGCACCCAGTCGCTTACTCGGCCAGCTTCCGGTTCTTGCACCCTGCCCAGGAGAAAGTCAATTGGCAATTGTGGCTCTTGTCCGAACATTAAGAAATGAGGAGACTCACCGGTTGACTGGTGAATGGTGGTGTTGTAACTGAATACAAGCTGAGGTAGGTAATCAGGCCAGTGGTTCTTCTGCTCAAGGGAGAGCGTACGGAGCAGGTTGTGCATCGTTCGGTTGAACCGCTCACACTGGCCATTACCCTGCGGGTGGTAGGGTGTGGTACGGGTCTTCTGTATGCCATACAGGTCACACAGCTGTTGAATGATGATGCTTTCAAAGCTGCGGCCTTGGTCGGAATGGAGGCGAGCTGGGACCCCATACCGGACAAACCACTCTCGAACCAGCACGCTGGCCACCGTCGACGCCTTCTGGTCCCGTGTCGGTACTGCCTGGGTAAACTTGGAGAATACATCCGTCATGACTAGCACCTGTTCTTTACCATCACGAGCGGGTTCTAGCAGCGTGAAGTCAATTGCCACGACTTGGTTCGGCCGGGCCGCAAGTAGGTGTCCCATTGGTGCATGCAGCTTTGGCTGGGTCTGCTTCGACAGAATGCAGCGTGTACAGTCTTTGCGCCACTCCTTGATATCTTCCCTCATGCATGGCCAGTAGCATCGCTGTCGAATGAGTTCTATGGTTCGTTCGGTGCCCTGGTGCCCATGCCTATCATGGAGTTCCCCGAGCACGTCGTCCTTCAGGCATTCTGGCAACACGAGTTGAAGGATCTCTTCTCCCCCATCAGGTCGCTGGATCTGGCGGTGCAGGACCTCACGGACATCAACCAACTTATCCCACTGCTTCAATAGCAATTTAGCTCGTTCCGACAGCCCATCGCATTCTATGGAGTTGGGTGGCTTCTGTGCACGCCAGAACGGGAGGATTGAACCGATGGTGGGGTCTGCAGTTTGCAGGGCCTTCATATCACCTGGGGTTCGAGACGGGAGGGCCGACGTGCTTGCTTGCGTCACCTGGAGGGGCCCCTCACGGCGAGCGGCTTGCAGAAGAGGAACTGGGAGGACGGTACCGGCGGTGGCAGGGCTGGTGGCTTCGCAACCTGCTGCAGGGCACTGGCGCGAGAGTGAGTCAGCATTCCTGTTCAGGCGTCCCGAGCGGTATCGAATGGTGTAGTTGAAGACGGCGAGCTCTGCCACCCATCGCTGTTCGGTGGCACCCAACTTCGCAGTGTCCAGATGGCTCAGGGGGTTGTTATCGGTCCAGACGGTGCACTGCTGACCCCACAGGTACTCCCGGAATTTCTCCGACATTGCCCACTTCATGGCCAGGAATTCCAGTTTCATGGAGCTGTAGTTCTTCTCGGGAGGACTGAGACTTCGGCTGGCATAGGCAATGGGACGGACTTTCCCCTCCTGTTCCTGGGACAACACTGCTCCGAGCCCGATGTGGCTGGCGTCTACCTCAAGAATGAAAGGAAGGTTGAAGTTAGCAAAGGCCAAGATGGGTGCATTCACCAACCTGTTCTTCAGCTCCTGGAAGCTCTGATCACAGGCCTCTGTCCAGGCTTCATACAGTCTTGGGCCTCGCCCCTTACGCGTCTTCGTCCCAGCCAGGTCAGCCACCAGGCGATGCAGGTGGGAGGCAAGGGAGGAAAACCCTGGGACAAATCGCCAGTAGTAACTGACGAACCCCAGAAATGACCTGAGGTCTGAGACATTGGTGGAGTGGGGCCAATTGCTCACTGCCGAGACCTTACCGGGGTCTGTTGCGACACCATCACAGGAGATAACATGCCCCAGGTATTGGACCTCCTTCCTGAAGAAGCAGCATTTCTCCAGCTTGGCTTTCAGTCCTTCTTGATGGAGACGGTTGAGGACCAGGTCCAGGCGGCTTACATGGTTGTCTACATTGGAAGAGAAAACAATTATATCGTCCAAGTACAGTAATAAGGATTGACAGTGCTGATCCCCAAACAACCGCTCCATCAATCGCTGAAAGGTGCTTGGGGCATTGCAGAACCCAAAGGGCATTCGATTGAACTCGAATAGCCCAAAGGGCGTGCAAAAGGCAGTCTTCGGGCGATCCCCCTCGGTGACCAGGACTTGGTTGTAGCCACTCGCTAGATCTAGGGTTGAGAACCACTGCGCCCCGGACAGGGCATCCAGGGACTCCTCAATGCGGGGGAGCGGAAAGGCATCCTTCCGGGTCTTGCTGTTCAGCATTCGGTAGTCCACACACATCCGGAGGCTTCCATCCTTCTTCCGCACAAGAACAATGGGAGAGGCATAGGGGCTACTACTTTCCCGGATGACCTGACTGTCCAGCAGCTGCCGAAGATGTGTTTTGACTGCATCATAATCGGAGGGTGGCAAGCGCCTGTACCTCTGCCTAACTGGCTTGTCATCAAGCAAGGGAATGTCATGGGTGAGGAGATTAGTGCAACCAAGGTCACCTTCAAAAGCAGAAAACACAAGCTCATGTTTCAACAGCAAGGACCTAACTTTTTCTTGTTCAGGGGGTGAGAGTACTGAGAGATCAATGCTCTGAATGTGCTCCTTCACCGAGCTAACCTGACCAGTGTGTGTCTGGAGGGTTGCTGTGAGTGTGTGCATGTCTGGCTTAGCTACCACCTCTGTGATTCCGGTTGGGAGGCTTTCAACGGTGACGTGTGCTAACCGACCTACAGAGTGACGAGGAGGGAGTGTTGCAAGCGTCCTACCCACATTGACTACAGGGATAAAGACAGTACCTTGCTGCACTTTAACCAGTGAGGGAGAGATGAGAAGGCCTTCGGGGAGGGAGTCACTTGCTGGCTCTAACAACACGGGGTTTGAGGCTACCCCGAATAGGCTAGAGCAGGTGGCGGCTACCAACTTAAGGGTGCCGCCAGGAATGTGAACAGGTCGCCGGCTCCTCACTTTAGCAACGCCTATTCATCTAGCCTTAGAATATTGCAACTGGGCTTTATGGCAATGCTGTAGGGCCTGTTGCCAAGGAGACGAGGCATGAACCACCGGTGGGAGGTCAAAGAGGGCTGGACCATGCTGCCCAAACAGCACATCGTAACAATCACGAATGACGTTCATCCCTAACACCCCAGGCACCACGGGTTGAGAGGGCTGACCTGGGGGGTCCTTCACAACTAGCCAATCACGTTGTGGGATGACCTTACCAAGTACTTCGACAATTAACTCAACGTAGCCAGTATAAGGTATGTCCAAACCATTTGCAGCGCGAAGCTGCAACCAATGGCAATTTTGCAACTGGTCTTTGAAATTTTGCATGAAGAAACTTTCTACCATGGTGGAGACCATGGAGCCTGTATCTAACAGGTAATTTACCACTACACCCCCTGCTCTGACAGCTACCTTGGGGCACTGACCGAGGAGGGATGATACGGCATGGCGCGTGGCTTTTGGGCCAAGTGAGCCAGTGGTGCCCCCTTCCAACGTGTGACTCAGCACATTGGAGGGAGCTAGTTTCCCGCTGCCGGTGCGGAGGGGGAGTCATCAGGCCTGCTTTGGGGGGTAGGACTAGGCGCTGGGGGCACATACTCATTCCGACACTCCCTGGCATAATGCCCATGCTGCTGGCACCGCCTACAGATCAGGGGGGAAGAACGACTAGGCCTTGCTGGACGTGAACGGGGCTGCATCATGTTAAAACTATTGGTCAGCTGACTTATCTGCTCTTGCTGTTTCAGCACCATGGCCCTTAACTCTGCCATTTCCGAGTTAGCCGAGGGGGACGGGACACTCTGCTGGGCCCTGCCATACTGCATCGCACAGACGGAAGGAACGGAATGACTCCTACCTCTGGCAACATCATTAGGCCTGCCCTCACGCTCCCACCGGATGGCTTCAGCCCGCACCTCCAACATGGTCATGTCTGCCTTTTGGCGAATCAGTCGTTTCAATTCCCTGCGTAGATCGGAGTCAAGAACATGTTCTGCAAATTGATCACGTAACAACTGGTCAGACTGGGGTACTGAATCTGGAGAGCACTGCTTAACCTGGTCCATAAGGGAAAGAAGGGCATGAGAGTATTCTTGCAGAGATTCACCGTCACGTTGTTTCCTTGAAAAGAAATTCTCTTGGAGGGCAACATAAGATTTTGAGCACCCATACAATTCTCTGAGCACAGTCTCAATTTTAATTGGGTCTTCACGCTCTGCTCGAGGCCTATATTTAATCTCATCTCTGGCCTCACCCTCCAAGTGATCAAACATGAAATATGCCTTGTCACGTGAACCTATATTTCTTACACGAACACAAGCATTAACCTCTTCCACCCAATCATCAATGCTAATGCCCACCCGCCCCCTAAACACAGGACATTTACGCTCCCTAGGGAGGTACAAGACTCGCTCGGTAGAAGCAGCATTACCAGCACGTGTAGTCTGTCCATTAGGGGGCCCTGATGAGGCATTGGAGGTCTCGGGCGTGGCAGCGGGGGCTGCCGCAACTGGCCTGTTAGCCGCTTCCTGGGTGAGTCGGTCATTGTCCGACTGGAGCTGACGCACTAGCTCCCTTAGCTCCTCCAGTTCCTCCGCCATCACTAAAAGGGAAGACAGTCAGGTGATGTTAACGAGGAGGAGAGGTCGGAACAGGGGTGAAGATTTCCAGGCGTGGTGCGGTTCTTCAGGTCAGCGGCAGGGTCCCTCAATGCGCCAACTGCTGCTCTGCCTCTAAATGAAACCACAGTTATTGCCCTTCAAAAAAAACAAACAAAAAAAACACTTGCATTCCACGTCTCTGTTTACTTATCCTGCCGACTACGCCACTTTGTAACCGAGGGTAGGTTGGAGATTTAAGTATTTAAGTGTTTTAACGACTACGCCACTGGTGGCCTTGCACCACCAGATATACTTGTTGAACAATGGTTCTTAGACCAGGTTTTAGCAAGAGGGTTTCCCACACACAGGTAAGCAAGTAAGAGCAGAGACGTGAATTCAGGTGAATAATCAAATGGTAATTATTTATTGAAAACAGAAAGAAAACAGATTCAATACGAGCATTATTAAACAAAACTGAAAAGAAATCAAAATGAATGACTCAAATTTAAAACAACAAAAAGGGCAACAACTGGGTGTACAAAAAGGTCTAACAGAGCAGCAGTGGCAATCGCTCTGCCAAGACAAAAGGAAAACATAAGCTGCATGGACATGGGAAGGTTCACCTATCAACAATATTTACTGATGCTAAGCATGCAATACTATTTCA
Source organism: Engraulis encrasicolus (assembly GCF_034702125.1). Classification (NCBI taxonomy): domain Eukaryota; kingdom Metazoa; phylum Chordata; class Actinopteri; order Clupeiformes; family Engraulidae; genus Engraulis; species Engraulis encrasicolus. The sequence continues at coordinate 4,547,077 of NC_085861.1, read as the reverse complement.
TACACACCATCATGCAAATCATGCAATAAAAAGGTTAAGAAACGCCATAACACACATCATGCAATAATTTCAGGAAATCACACACACACTTTAAACAAGCCATGCAGGTTATTTTAAGATTTCACCGTTAAACAAATCATGCGACGCTACAAGCAGTAAACACTATTTACAGATGTTCAACCACACACACACACACAGCAAGCTTTACCTCTAGGCCTCGAATGAGGATTAACCAATTGCGTCCGGCGTCTCCGGCCGTCACAGCAATGCCTACTCACAAACAAGACACTGTTACACGCCAGCCACAAACAAATAGACAATTCAAAACGCATTGTTTCAAATGCATGTGATCATAAAATGTAATGAAACATACTTCCAAGTTCCAGTCGCCAGCGATCGCCAGTGCCAGGGCGCTCCTGGCGTTCTCTGGACAAAACCTCGGGAACAGAGAACAAATTGATCATGATGACAGCATTTACATTACATTTTGTTTTAAGTGCATGTTTACAAAGTCTTCAAATACCTGCGGTACGCGAGTAGTGCACCTAACCGGACATAGGTCTAGGTCCACAGCACAACACCTATTTTAAAACATTACATTAGGTTCTTACACCGATCACTAAGTTTAACACAATCAGTTACAGAGTATAAATACAGCACATACCTCGGGCAGCGAGCACAGTGAGCGCGGGGATGACAAGTCAGACGAACCAGAGCTTGTGTTTACCTGCTGGTGAGTGACCCTTTTTATGAATGAAAAGTTGATTGAGTAGCTACCGGCATGCTAACCAGGGGGGTGTGTCAGCAAGGGACTACTACGGTGGCCAAGAGCAGCCAACAGGCTGCCGGTTACACTACTGTAAACTACAAAGTGGAGAGAGTTTCCCCACCGCAGCTTCAATATTTCCCTGCTCGACAAGCAGCGCCTTTCACAAAGTACGTTTTACATGTTCAGCACAGTAGCGAAGCCAGGGACGCAGGAACTGGTTTTGACCAGGGGGTGCTGTGAAAAAAAAATCTGTTTTTTAGATGCAATTTCCTGCGTTCTAATCAATTTTAGGGTGAGGAATGGCGAATCACATCTGAATAACTTCCTCATGTTTTATGTAGCCTAAACAAGGATGGGTAGATTTACCTTTTTGTTAAACATCTCACTTTGACATTGATTTAATTGATTTAATTTAAGTTCGTCTTGCGGAAGGGAAACGCGCACCTGATGTGGAGGTGAGGGCGTGTTCAAGAGCAAATCGCGCTGCCTTGACAGTTTGTCTCAGCATGGGCAGTGTGCAATGTGTGAAATTAGAAGAAATGCTTTGACTAGGCTATGCGATGCACTCGTGAGAGGTGACCGGGCTTTCAAATAATTTAGATTTTCTTGCATTTGCGACTGTGGATCTCAAGGTGCATCTCGATCAGGACCCCTGTCCTGTCTCCCAGACCGCGCATAAAAGCACGCACGCACACACACACAGGCATAGCTCTACCTTCCCGAATGTGATTACACTTTGACGGCCAAAGAGTCCGGGATGTGATCGGAGCAAGAAGTAGGCTAAGCGCCAAAGCAGCTCGAGCCATTGCTGGCTATTGATACAGGGAGAGTGAGAAATCCACCTTTAGTTTGCATTTAACGTAGGCTAGGCCATATTTAAGACGCATTAATAGGTGGTGCTATGGTGGTCAAATCAGCAAAATGGAACAAATTGCCAAAACAGAACCAGTACAACATTCCAAAACATCCAACAATAGCACAGCCATTACACACCGCGGCAATTCAACTTTGACAACTGATGATAGACAAGCCAGGCACACCAGCTGTGCTCTCCTTCAGATTCACCCCATAGCCAACTCCGAGGCTAAGCTAGACTACTTCACCAGCAACAGGCAAGACCTAGCATACCAATACACGCTTCTACGAATCCAATCTCCACAGCAAGAAACAAAAGTCACTTCTTACCATCGATGCACAACTTTGGTGACATTCCCTTCTCCCGTCACGCTTTAAATGAGTGCGTAGGCTATACATGCAGTTCAGTATCCCGAATATGATCGGGATATTATGTATCCCGAATTTGCGTTTGCGCATATAAACACTTCAGTATCCCGAATAAGCCCTTATTCCGGATAGGCCTACTGAGAAATCGGGATATGCTAGGTGGAGTTCTCCGAAAGAAGCCGGGATACTGACGCATGTATTCACCTTATCCCGAATACAGGGGCTTCCCATGGAACGCTGTTGCTGGTATCCAGGCTACACGCATTTGAAGAGAATTCTATAACGTCCAAGAATGTAGACTGGGATATAACGTTCTGTGCGCATATAAACACCTTATCCCGAATATGATCATAACCGGGATAAGCCTCATATTCGGGATACTGAACTGCATGTAAACGCACTCAATGTAGGCTACACAATTCCTTGCTTAGTTGGTCCGTTTTTGTTCACCAAAGTGACGAGACTTCTCTTCACAACAAGTTAGCTCCTCCAATGGTTTCAAGACCGTATATGATGCATGGCCAACACATCGCCGTTAATACCACTGTTATTACTACCTTGACACCACAAGCTAAACAAAACAAAATCTCCCGCGTCACTGCACCGTTCTACCAAAGTACGTCTAGGCCTAGGTAGGCCTACTGTTCATTCCGGTCTGGTTGGGGTCTAAAAGTTTTTTGAACACAGATGTAAAGCACACGGCGGTGCCAATAAATAAAATCATGACTTACCAGAAGCTGTGACCACCAGTTGACTACAACACCTCTCCAAAATTCCTCTGGAAATGCCCATCCAATTCGTTGTCAAAACTTCCCAAACTGTTTAGCCCATATAGTTCACCTCAGCTAGTTATTTGCTCACGGGCATTTTCTATGATGCTCAATGTTCCCGTAGCACTAGCAATAGGCCTACAGTGAAAGAGAGTCAGCGCGGGCAATCTACAGTAGCTGCACCTGATAGTTTTTTGACTACAGATACACGCTTCAGTGCTATAGTATGCACCGGGACCTTGCATCGCAAAGCGATGTGTTTCAGAGCATTTTTTATTATTATTTTAAAAAAGAAATAAAAATAAAATAAAATAAATTCGTTTTTTTTCCCCATGGCCCTCCCCCTAACTCTGATTTTTTCCCCCATGGCCCTCCCCTCCACCTAATTTTTTTTCATCATGGCCCTCCCCCCCCTACGCACCAGCCCTCCCCCCCGGTAAATTACGAACAGTCCCTAAGGAGTTAAGATTGCACTTTTTACTACATTTTCAATTTTTCCTCAGGGGACAAACCCCCAACAACAAACATCTTGGCTAAACAGCCAAACCTTTTGGAACCTCGTCTCTAAATTTAGGGGCCTGATGTCTAAACATGATCTGGAGAAGCTAATACATGCCTTCATTTCTAGTAAAGTCGATTACTGTAACAGTCTGTTTACTGGCCTCCCAAATAAGACCATTAAACAGCTTCAACTGGTACAAAATGCAGCTGCAAGGGTTCTTACAAAGACAAGGAAGTTTGACCACATTACTCCAATTTTAAGATCGCTGCATTGGCTCCCAGTAAGCTACAGAATTGATTTTAAGGCAATGCTACTTGTATTTAAATCATTAAATGGAATGGGACCCACATATCTACTGGATATGTTTCAGCTGTATGCACCGGCCAGGTCACTAAGGTCAACGGAGAAGAATTTGCTGGTGATTCCAAAAGTCAAAACAAAATGTGGAGAGGCAGCCTTTAGCTTCTATGCTTCAAAGCTTTGGAACCAGCTTCCAGATGACGTAAAAAATGCACCCACTATTGATAGCTTTAAATCTAGACTCAAGACAAAGCTGTTCTCAGATGCTTTCTTAAATTATTGAATGAAAAGACGGTAAAATAAGAGAAGTAAATTAGTAAAATAAGAATTGTTTTTCAAGGTTTTATGTTTATTTATGTTTTATTTTATTATTATTTTTACCTTATGTTTTATCTTAATGTTTTAAATGTTTTTTGACTCTAATTCATTTCCCTGTTTTCCTTTCATTTACATTTGTTAACTTTGTGAAGCACATTGAGTTGCACCTGTGTATGAAATGCGCTATATAAATAAACTTGCCTTGCCTTGCCTTGCCTCATCATACTAAAGGAGAGGGGGGCCTTTTCTTGTTGTCTGGCCCAGGGCCCATGGAGGGGGGCCTTTTCTTGTTGTCTGGCCCAGGGGCCCATGGAGGGGGGCCTTTTCTTGTTGTCTGGCCCAGGGGCCCATGGAGGGGGGCCTTTCTTGTTGTCTGGCCCAGGGCCCATGGAGTCATATTCCGTCCCCGCCTGTAAACAACACAACTCCGAGGGCAGAGAAGGACCGTGTCAAAAAGAGAGGCTTCTAGAGGTTTGAAAATATGACGTAGCCTAGCAGACATTTTCATTTTGCATTTGAGAATGAGAACACATGAAAAAGTCATTACCATGTCTGACTGTCAGCAGTACAAGTCTTGTCTGCACTTGTCTGTCAGCAGTAAAGTGTCTCTCTTCTGAGATCAGAGGAGCTTCAAATGGGATGGCAGCTTAACTATGTCAAGGCTAGGTGGTAAAATGTCTGCCTAACAAACACTGGTTGGGATGGAGGGGACGATATGGAAAGAAATATATATGTATATACGTTATCGATCGTAAAATCAATTTTTCTCATAAACCTACAATCCCTGTGCTACAGCTTCAGAGCATGTTCAAGAAACTTGGTTCCCAAGACAATGACTACCAACATATCACATACGTATAGGCTACCAGCTTTCTCTAATCCATGTCATGTTGACCGACCATGACTCAACCACATACAACTGGCAGTTTTCTACGTTAGCAATAACATGTAATATGAACATCAGGGAGGCCCAACTCTAAAGGAGGTTGACACCAAAACGTCTAAAAAGTACAGACATTGTACATACAGTAGCATGCTGCCCTTCATTTTTCAATGTATGTTTCTTTCTAAGGTATAAGGTTGGAGTAGGTTCGCACACTAAACAAGACACAAAGGTCAAGCACAAGGAGGTTTTTTTTTTAATTTTAGTCAGAGCAGGGTAGAGCAGACGTTTCAGGCTGTTGCCATCATCAGTGCTCTCTGTGCTACCCTTACCTCTTTCTAAATTAGCATGTATTTACTTTTACTCTCGAAGAGCTTAGCGCATTATAAAGTTTATCAACCCACATGCAAACAGTCGACCAAGAGCCTGAGTGAGCTAAGCGAACACTTATAAGCCCCACTCTGCAAGGGGCCCCCATAATGCTGATAAAAAAAATTAAAAGACTTAAATAGAGATTGTATGGTATAAAATGACAATAAACTCAAAAACATCAACTCACAATGGCAATAGTTAACATTGTATGCTAATTCTGCTTTGCTCATGTGTAACTGAGGTCATCCTGTCCTCGTTCCCAAGTCAGGGTTCGAACCCACAACCTACCAGTCAGTGCCAGTGTTGCCAGATTGGGTGGGTGCCCGCCCAATTGGGCTACTTTGGATGAGCGTCTGCGGGTAAAAACTGAAAAAATTGGCCATTTGGCGGTTTTTTTTTTTCAGCCATTTTGGGCCCATAGAAGTCAATGTAATTTGTTGAATTTGGGCGGAATTTAACGCATTTTGGCGGTTTTAGAGAGGATTTTGGAGGGGATTTGGCCAGACACATCTGGCAANACAGACATGGGAGGCACAGCACCATAGCCTACAGCTGAGCTAAAGGTTCATACGTGAGTGGTCCAGACCAATATCTCAGCACTACAAATACTGTAGTAGTTCCTTTTTGTTTATTTTATTTTTTATGTGAAGTACATTGAATTGCACTTGTGTTTGAAATGCGCTACACAAATAAACTTGACTTGACTTGTATGATGCTTTGGGATGTACATTAGGTTTACAAATGCTCTATGCCAAACTAAGTTGGCATCCGTTACACATGGGATGAGCGAAACACAGCTTGTCTGAATGTGAAATAGGAAGGCAAGGCAAATGATGCGTGACTAAGTTCCCCTCACTGGATCCCCCGGCCCTCACTCTTTTCAAGGTCGTGGCTTTATCATCCCCTGCAGGGCTGGCCCGCACTTAATTAAAATAACCTGCTACCGCCCAACCTGTTGTAATGCTCGTCCCTCTATTAAAATAACCTACCACCCAACCTGTTGTAATGCTCGTCCCTCTCTGTGGCTTGTCCCCTCGAGATGACATTAGCATATAATGTAATGGGCAAATGCATGATGTGCTACATAACAGAGGCAATGTTTAATCAGCCCATTACTGGACTCAATTATCTGAAGGGAAATGGTAATCTCATGGCGTGTTGATGAGCGAACTCCTCATATGACTTCCTGTAATGAGCTGCTGATGGTGGACTAAAGGTGCGGACCTTAATTAACACACATCTCACACTTTACGTGAGGCCAGCAAGATAGCTTCATTATCAATGGGACTTTGGACATATTGTATAATGAACAATGGCCAACCAGCTGGTGAAAATTCAGTTTGGCTGGTAGATTGATTGATTGATTGATTGCTTTATTACAGACTCTGGGTCCATCCAGGCAAAGAACACAGATAAGATACAAGAACAGGACAAGACTACATAAAGACATATAACAAATATAGAAGAGCAAATCATACAAACAATATAAAAATAAACTTTAAAAAACAACCATACTGACTCTCTTACAGTAAACACTTATACCAGTGCTTCCAAAACTGGGATGTGCAGCGAAAATATAAAGTAGTAGCCACTTTGACCCATTGGTTGAGTATATGTCTGGCTAGTGAGATTGATGATGAGAAAGGTTAATTTAGAGCCTTGCATGTATAAATTGTGTTTATTGGTAGCATGAGGGTATGCAATTTGAAAAACATTTGTACTATTGCATCCGCTTAAGAGGAGTGTGAGTTCTCTTTGCCAGCTACTACAACACTGACCACATGTTTGAGCCATTCCTGATGAGCCCCAGAGGAGTGGCTTTAGTAGACATAGGCTTCATAGGCAGGCCTACATCATTTTGAAAGCTAAAAGAGAGGCGATACATGTGTGTGTGAGTCTGCCTTTCAGGCCAAGTGTCTGTCTGTCTGTCTGTCTGTCTGTCTGTCTGTCTGTCTGTCTGTCTGTCTGTCTGTCTGTCTGTCTGTCTGTCTGTCTGTCTAATGTGAGTTCATTTGTACAGTTCTCTGGCAGGACTGTGTATGTCTCACACACACACACACACATTTAAATTTCACAAACAGATTCCCATCATAGTTCAAATGAGTGTGAGCTGTTTCACTGGCCTGGGCCACCCCTCATATTCCTGTGGCACGGCAAATTTCACATTTGAGTCTTATTACGCTATATATTAATGGTGTAGTATGTGGGCCAAGTGTAATACACATTTGAAATGATCTGAAATGAACGGGCCAAATAAACTGAGTCTGCGGGCCAGATTTGGCCCCTGGGCCTGAGTTTGACTAGCCTCGCCAGCCATCCTACGTACTTCTGCCAAAGGATTGGCTCCACTACGGTAGTCTGGCCTTGATTTTCTGTGGAGTGTCTAGAGAAGGGTAGGATTTTGATCCACAACGCCCCCCCAGAAAACAGCTAATAAGCGAATAAGTGCCCCACGTGGGGGAAAAAGGGTGAGGACGCTCATGACGATGACGGAAATGTCTGCGCCAATGGCTCTGGTCTGCAGGGGATGCAGGGGGTAGGGGGGTAGAGGGTAGGGGTGCAGGGGGTAGGGGGGTAGGGGAGTAGGGGGCAGAGGGTAGGGGGGTAGAGGGGTACAGGTGCAGGGCGTAGGGGGGTAGGGGGGTAGGGGGGTAGGGGCAGAGGCGATTCTAGGTCCAGGTGGGGCCCGAAGCGAAAATGCTAAAGAATGAACATTTGCACCAAAATCACCACTACTGTAGGAAAATAGGGGCTGTTATTCACTATCTAGGGGCCCCAAGCGGCTGCCTGCCTTGCCTGGTGGCAAGATGCGCCTCTGGGTAGGGGGTACGGGTGCAGGGGGGAAGGGGGGGAAGAGTGGGTAGGTGTAATGAACCATTTTACTATTAGATTTGCTATTTGCCCTTTTTACGCGGGGATTTGTTCATCTGCGTGTGAATTGCAGACAATTAGGATAATTGCTGTACCTTTGGGCAAGTTAGAAGTCTACGGGCAACTTTTAGAAACATGCAGAAACATTAAACTATAACCGTCGTCCTCGGCTAAAGTAAGACGTGCCTGAATTATAAAACTAGGTCATGTAGGCTACGTGCTAATTTTCTGTCATTTTCTTAGACATAGTAGGACATAGCCCTGCTTCTCTTGTAACTGTCTTATGGTAGTAGTGCGTCCCTATCTTTGGATAAGTGGTTCACATAATGAGTTTAGATAAGAGAATGGAGAGGATTAGACTGTGTATGCTGAGAGTAGTTATGAAAGATTTGGAGTACTCTATATTATATTAATATTTGTATTCCTTCGTGTATTCATCAGTGTCATTATTCTCCCCCTCCCCGCATTAGACTAGATACAGATTCTATGATTTTATAATCCTGTATGATTTGAAAGTAAGATCCTCATGAAAAAGTCATGTTAGTTAGTGATGGATCTTTAATACAAAGTAGAGGAGGAAGTGTCCATATGGCAGCAAAAAAAGGGAATTTTGGCACAGTTTGAATGTCTTATTTTTTTTTACTTTTTAATTAATAGAGTAGTGGAGTAGAGTAGAGTAGAGTAGAGTAGAGTAGAGTATCATTTATTGATCCCGAGGGAAATGAAGGTGTCAAGTAGCATACATACATAAATACAGAAGAAGACACAAAGACATCACACACAACATTGCACATACGTATATCCACCATACATATATTTATTCACAGGTCAGATCTCTCTGTCTCTCTAGGCGCCTGACATACAGAGTGACATGGCGATGTTAAAGTAAACATCTTCTTCAGACTTCACAAGCAGCATATGGCTACTACCCTTATGTTGCAGAGTCAAGAGGAAATTACAATTCTGCATTCATTATTCATAGTAGCCCCTTAATGCGCGCCGTACCTCCAGTGGCACGGTGTAATAGTCAATGAAATGTAACTACCATAGCACTACAATACTATGGCACAACACAGGCCCTTTAGTAATGCACCATGACTTGGTCATTACCATACTGGTAACAACAAATGTATAAAGCCGCGTCTTAAGGGGTTAAAGTAGGTCTATATTTCATTATATATGCCTGTAATGTATGGAGATTTTCCCACATGCGTTGTGAACACAACAGTCAAATAGCTAGCTGCTGTTGTTGACTAGAAGCCCACCTGCTGTTGAAAGGTGCCATCACATCCATGCGGAGTGGCCCCTCATTGAAAGGCATGTGGTGTGATTATACAAATTACAAGCATGTCATTTGGAAACCATACACTTATGAGAGGGTCAAATGTGAGCACTGGCTGCCATGCATGTTACCCTACAGTATG